>NC_136992.1:30513032-30578032 GCF_032717465.1 Coenobita brevimanus | reverse complement strand
CCAACACAACACAACACAGCACAACCCAAACCAACCCAACACAACACAACACAGCACAACACAACACAACACAGCACAACACAACACAGCACAACACAACACAGCACAACACAACACAGCACAACACAGCACAACACAACACAACACAACACAACACAACACAACACAACACAACATAAACCAACTCAACACAACACAACACAACATAAACCAACTCAACACAACACAACACAACACAACACAACACAACACAACACAACACAACACAACACAACACAACACAACACAGCACAACACAACACAACACAAACCAACTCAACCCAACACAACACAGCACAACACAACACAGCACAACACAACACAACACAGCACAGCACAACACAACACAATGCAACTTAACCCACTCAAACCCAAACTAAACCAAACCCAATCCAACCAATAAAACAAACTTACCCAATCCAGCCAAACTCATTCAAACCCAACCTAACCCAACCAAACTCAACCAAGCCTGACCCAACCAAACTTAACCCAACCCAACCCATCCTATCCTGACACAACCAAATTAAACAAGATCCAACCCCAACCGATCCAAACCTAACCCAAACTCACTCAAGCTAACACATCTGCCTACCTGATACTGCACCAGATAAACATAAAATAAAATAAAATAAAATAAACAAACCCAACCCAACCCAAACCAAGCCAACCCACCTCCATCCAACTTCTCTGTCTACCTGTACCGCACCTACAAAATTCAACCCAACCCAACCAATACCAGCCACCTCCAGCCAACCTCTCTGTCTACCTGTACCATACCCCCTAAAAAAATAATCAACCCAACCTAACCCAACCCAAGCCACCTCCAACCAACCTCTCTGTCTACCTGTCCCGTACCTACGGCTAAGGTGTGCCTCCCCCACAGGTGAAGGCGGTGATGGAGGCGAGGAAGGAGAGGGTGGAGGGACTGACTAGACAGGTGGACCAGGCACTGACTAACACCTGTACCGAGGAGGACCAGGTGAGAGAGAGAGAGAGAGAGAGAGAGAGAGAGAGAGAGAGAGAGAGAGAGAGAGAAATACAGCTCTATTGCCAGTAGTATTAAGACTGGACTGTGTGATTTCCTTAACGTCTGTGTATCTATATATCCTAAGGGCCTCTAGATCTGTATAATCTATGTATCTGCCTCTCTAGTTACAGGAATGTGCGCGCCTCCACACCACCCTACTCCGTCTTCTCAAATCCACCTCCCTCCCTCACTCCACCCCCATCACCCTCAACCCCTCCACCCTCACCCTGGACCCACCCTCACCCACACACACGGAGGAGGAAGAGGAGGAAGAGGAAGAAGAAGAGGAAGAGGAAGAGGAGGAGGAAGAGGAGGAAAAGCAGAGTTCGGACCAAGACCACAGTTTGATGTACAGGTGAGAGGAAGGACAGGTAATAAGGACGTAAACAATTAAACTATTTTTCTTGTTATGTAAGGAAGAAGGAACCAAAGGCTAGAACTCAGCAAAATTGTTCCTTGCATGAAAAAATAAAGATAACAGAGAGCCAAGTGATGTAATGAAGAGAGTAAATATAAATAAATAATGTACAGTCCTGGAATAATAAATGAAGATGTACAACAAGGGCAACAAATAACAATAACCCAATACAGGAATTATCCGGGTAATTAAATGAATAAATGAAGAAAAATAACACGCAGCAGATAATAAAAAGATAAAGAAGCATTAGATACCTTTAATAATAATCATAAATAGGGATAAACAAATAACAAAGAGGCGTTAAGTAAAAATAATAATCCTTGGAGGGGTTACGAGCAGGGCAGTAAAAATCTACGCTATCAACACGCCCTATTTCACTGTCAGACATACGTGTTGCCCTGTTTCTTTCTAGCTATTCCCAGGCGATTTAATACAGCTTAATAATACTCCATCGTGACGCCGTTCTGTGGTCTATTTATGCTATCAGACGGTTTTATTGAGGTGCATAATTCATCATTCATCCGTGGGTGATACTATGCACCTTCCTCCACTGTCTCGTTCACGAGAGAGAGAGTGAGAGGCACGGGAGGGGAAAGGACTTATGCATTTGACTGTACATTAATTACCGTACTACTGCATATTTAGTACAATATTTTATTACTGTATCGCCCAAAGGAGTAAAGGATTATTAACTCAGGTGTGGAGGGGTGAGGTAGTGAATTCTATCTATATATCTATCTTTCTACCTATCTATCTCCCTATTTACCTATGTATTTATGTATCTACCTACCTACCTACCTACCTATCTATCTATCTACCTATATATCTACCTATGCATTTATGTACCTACCTACCTACTTGTCTATCTATCTACCTATCTACCTACCACTCACAGGAGGAAAAGTTCCCTGGCACGCGTGAGGTGGGGTGACGTTTTGGGTTCGAGGCCAGGAAGAAATTATATCTATCTATTTATCTATCTGCCTAACTTCCTATGTATGTATGTGTGTATCTACCTACCTATCTACCTACCTATCTCCCTATCTATCTACCACCTCCAGGAGCAAAAGTTCCCTGGCGCGTGTGAGGTGGGGTGATGCCTTAGGTGAGAGGCCAGGGGGTGTGGCGGTCAGCCCCTGGACGTCACACATCTACGTTACCGGCAGCGATACGTGCAGGTGAGTACTGTGATTACCACGCTAATTATAAGAAGGTGTAATCATCTGTTGCCCTAATTATCTAAGTTATTCATTACCTTACTCTTATCTGTTAACATAATTGGCACTCATTACCACACTCCTTGATTACCTAGCACTTAGACCTGACCTGACCTGACCTGACCTGACCTAACCTAACCTAATCTAACCTAACTTAACCTAGCCTAACCTAACTTCCACTTCGCTCCACCCTACCCTACCATACTCTACCCTGAAAAATACCTAGCCAAACTTAACCAAACCTATCCTAAATTAACTTAAAATTACTTAACTTGCCTCACTCAGACTACTTAAATGACCCTACCTCATCTAACTCTGACCTAATCTAACCTAACCTACCCTAACTCAACCCAAACCACCCCAATTCAACCAAACCTACACACAAATAACCCAGCCTAACCTATCTCTCCTTCCAATGACCTAACCTAACCTACCCTGTCCTTCCCCACTCAACCCCATCCTACCCCACCATGCCCTGCCCCGCCCTGACCTAATCTGACCTTTCCTTCTGCAGGGTATACATGTTTGACCTGGATGGGCGGCAGGTGGGCAGCTTCGGGTCAAGGGGTCACGGAGAGGGTCAATTTCTGTGTCCCTCAGGAGTGGCATTCAGTATGGTCAACAGGGAGATCTATGTGACAGGTAAGATGGCTGGCTGGCTGGCTGGATGGATGGATGGATAGATAGATGGATGGATAGATAGATGAAACGATGGATGGATGGATGGATGGATGGATAGATAGATGAAACGATGGATGGATGGATGGATGGATGGATGGATGGATGGGTGGATGGATGGATGGATAGATAGACAGAGAGATAGATAGATAAAGAGAGGATACCTTACCTTCTTCACTAAGTTCACACCTCTTTTATGTTCCTCTGGAGTGGCACTCAATATGGTTAAGAGAAATCTTCGAGTATGTCAAAACACACACACAGACACACACACAGACAAACACACACACACACACACACACACACACACACACACACACACACACACACACACCACCTTACTGACCCTCTCCCTCCCCCCAGACAAATGGCGTCACTGCGTCCACGTGGTAGACTGCGAGGGGCGTCACCTGCGTCAGCTGGGCAGGAAGGGCAAAGGCTACGGGCATTTCAACTCTCCTGAGGGTGTGGCGGCAGACAAGCACGGGAAAATATACGTGGCCGACACCTGTAATAATAGAGTGCAGGTACGTTCATTAGTACGTTCACCTTACTGTACGTTCACCATTACGTTTACTAATACGTTCACTATACCGTACGTTCACTCAGTTCACTATACTGTATGTTCACCATTTCGTTCACTACACTGCACGTTCACTCTGTTCACTATACTGTATGTTCACCATTACGTTCACTAATACGTTCACTATACTGTACATTCACTAATATGTTCACTACACTGTACGTTCACTGTTCACTATACTGTACTTTCACTCTGTTCACTATACGGTACTGTACATTCACTATTACCTTCACTATACTGTACGTTCACTATTTCGTTCACTACACTACGTTCACTGTTGCGTTCACTATATTGTACGTTCACCATCATCACCATACTCTACGTTCACTAAGTCCACACTATTGTACGTTCACTCTGTTCCCTATACAGTACGATCACCATTCTGTTCACTACACTGTTTATACTCTTAACTTGGCCTAAAATTGCCAACTCTCCATCTTCAATACTGAGCAGCGACGATGGATTAGCGATAAAAGATGATACTAGTTAAAGAGAAGTGCTAAGAACAGGATGTGAGCGGTAATGTTGTCCTTCTTTACCACTGAGTCACGTGAAAAGGACTGCACGACGACGAAAACCTAGGCCAAGTTAAGGTGAAAGAACTATAGCACTGAATACTCGATCATACTTAACCTAATCTGAGCCCTGAATACATGAACACAGAGACGTAACCTACCCAACCCTACTTAATGAAACGTACCTTAGACCCTCATCACCTCATCTCACCTGACCTAACTCAACCTAACCAAGATCCACCTCACCTCACGTCACCTGACCTAACCCAATCTAACCTAAATAAGACCCACCTCAACTAAACTATCCTAACCTAACCTAACCTAAACTAACCTAAGCTCACCTCATTTCACCTCACCTTACCTTACCTCACCTAACCCAGTCTAACCTAAATAAGATCCACCTCATCCAAACTAACCTAACCTAAATCCACCTTACCTCACCTAACCCAGCCTAACCTAACCTAACCCAGATCCACCTGACCTTACCTAACCCAACCCAACCTAACCTATATCCACCTCACCTCACCTAACGTAACCTAACCCAATCTAACCTAAATAAAACCCACCTAACCCAACCCAACCCAACCTAACCTAACCCATATCCACCTGACCTTACCTAACCCAACCTAACCTAGATTCACCTCGAACAGCCTCTCTTAACTCCTTCTAACTTCAGGTCCACCTCGAATAGCCTCTCCTAACTCCTCCTAACTTCAGGTACTGGATGGGGATGGGGTGTTCGTGCGTGAGATCGGCGTTGTGGCGTGTGAGACTCTCCACGACGGTAAACGCTATTCCAAGACCGAGTTCAACGAGCCGACTGGCGTGGCTGCTTCCTTGGACGGCACTAGGATATATGTGGCAGACGCTGGCAATCACAGGGTTAAGGTGTGTGTGTGTGTGTGTGTGTGTGTGTGTGTGTGTGTGTGTGTGTGTGTGTGTGTGTGTGTGTGTGTGTTTATTTATTTACTTATTTATTAGGACTGCAACATCCTTTAAGTAACTAAACCCTGTGATAACCACCATCTAAGCCTTTCCTTTTTAAAGTAAGTTATATTAGCGTAATCGGCCACTATGCAAGTCATTTTTATAGGATCAGTTAAGTTCTTTTTTACACAGAATTCTAAACAAGACCAGAACTGCACGACGCTCTGCAGGTGCGGTGTAACAAACTTTTAATACATGGGCAAAATTAGGTCAAGCAAAATACTGTAGGAATTGTGGGCCCTCACTAATACCCTCTCTCTCTCTCTCTCTCTCTCTCTCTCTCTCTCTCTCTCTCTCTCTAGGTGTTTGACGGGGTAAGCGGTGACCGAGTGCTAACGTTCGGGTCACGAGGGCTCAACAAGGGTCAGTTTGAGAGGCCAGAGTGCATCGTGGTGGACTCCAGGGGCTTCATCCTGGTGGGGGACTCGGGCAATGGACGCGTGCAGGTGTTTAGGCCCAATGGAAACTTTGTCAGGTAAATATGTAGGTGTATTCTGTATATATATGGTACTCTCTCTCTCTCTCTCTCTCTCTCTCTCTCTCTCTCTCTCTCTCTCTCTCTCTCTCTCTCTCTCTCTCACAGATCGATAGACAGTTAGACTGATTAATACATCCACAGACAGACAGATAGATAGATACAGAGATGGTACACACACAGATACATATAGTACACACATATAGATATAGATATTGATAGATATAGAGTACAGAGAGAGAGAGAGAGAGAGAGAGGGGTATAAACAACCATACATATCATCATCATCACTATCATCATCATCATCACCATCATTATCAATATCATCATCATCATCATTATCAACCTAAATTTCCCACTGACCAAATCGCTATCTCACAGGTACTTGGGGACGAGAAAGAGCTGCCATGGAGAGTTCGGCTGGGTGTCTGGTTTGGCTCTGTCTCGACACCTGGATGTGGTGGTGACGGATTTCAAAAACAATATGGTGGCCGTCTTCTAGCTCTCTCTCTCTCTCTCTGTCTCTGTCTCTGTCTCTCTCTCTCTCTCTGTCTCTCTCTCTCTCTCTCTCTCTCTCTCTCTCTCTCTCTCTCTCTCCCTCAGTAAAGTCAAGTTTCCGCAACACCTCTTCCTTGACGACTTATCCTGCACAATACACCTTAATCTCCCTTTGTACGTTACTGATGCAAAAAATTTCGATATTAACACCAAAATAAATCGCATACAAGACAATGTTAAGATCCATTAGGCTAAATAAATCGCCAAGGAAGAGAGATTAAGAAGTCTCCAATTCCACCTAATTTAAATCCGGATTCTTTATGAAATTACGTAGCACTTTCTCCTAAGCGATTCATTTTACACATTACTCTGTCACATTCACCTGTACGTTATATGACATTACAGTATCAACCCAGACCAACATTAACAGAACAACAATGGATGTGAAAAATAAATCGCTAAGGAAGAGGTGTTCAGAAATCCTAAGGTAACAAGAGGAGACTGTACAGGGTGGTTCAAAAATGGTGCTCCACTCCCATCCCGCCCTGTATATTATTACATACAAAATAAATCGCTAAGGAAGAGGCGTTACGATATTTCCGACGATACAAACAGCATATAAGATGTTAAGGAGGCTAAATGAATCGCAAAAAAAGAGTCATTACGGAATTTCCAACGATACAAACAGCATATAAGATAATGTTAAGAAGGCAAAATAAATCGCTTAGGAAAGGAAGGTTACGGCATCTCCAGAGCCATATAGAATCCGACCATGTAAACGAAAGACAGTGGAATGCACGAAAAGGTTGTACTAAAGGTAACACATGTAAAATTAGAAAGCACTCTGAGGGCGCATACCTCCACCAGTCACTGCCATTAAAAAGGATCTGGAGCAGGATCCGACCCAAAACTTAATCAGTTCTTCCTTGGTCCATGCTCCACCTTCCCACAAAATTTCATCAAAATCCATTCATAACTTTTTGAGTGAAGTTGCTGACAGACAAACAAACAAACAAACCAACGCGAGGTAAACCATACCCTCCTTGGCGGAGGTAATAAATCGCTGAGGAAAAGGGGTTACGGCATCTCCTGAGCCACCTCGGATGCACGAAATGGCTGTAATGTTGTTTAATGTTGCGCATTTCGTTATTGCTATTAATATTATTACTTTCTATATTCCTTTCACTCTAACATGGCTTATATCTACCATATCTCAGTCTTGAATATTGAAGATTAACCCCTGAATACGGTGCTAGTCACGAAGAAGTGCTTTGTAGAGGATGGGGGCCGCACTGGTCATTTTGTATAGTAGTGCTAGTCACGAGGAAGCGCTATGGAAAAAGATGTCGAGCCATAGTATTGTCTTTTCCTGCCACTGAACTACGTGAAATAAGCTGGAAAAAGGACGAAAATCTGGGCCAAGTTGGAGTACAAGGAGTATAGTTTTCCTGTCTTTTAGTCTTTCGTTGTTTCCTCTCGGTTTATCCAAAATGATTATAACTGAATTATTTATCATTACTGAAGATAATTATAATGAAGATAATTATAACCTGGGCTCTGTTATCTTGTTTTTGTTTTTCTTGGGGGGAACAATCCTGGGGGCTCCTGGCCTTGGGTTCCTTCTTCCTTGCATAAAAAAAAAAAATCTACATATACGGTACGTCTTTATAACTATTTCTTTATCATAACGTAATTTTCTTTGGCCTAATTATATCCTGTTGTAATAATTATAACTCTGATTACCATTATTCTTACCACTGATATTACTATTATATTTAAATTATTATTATTGATTTTTTATGACTGATTTCCTCCATTTATAACTTTATCATAACTGCCATCGCTCTATCTATCTATCTATCTACCTCTATCTATCTATCTATCTATCTATTGGTCGGAGTGACAGCCATGCGCGAGAAGGCTCCCATCTCCAAGAGGCGGCTGGACTCTCTCTCTCTCTCTCTATCTCTATCTATCTATCTATCACCTACGCTTGATAATTCTGGACTACGTTGGCCTAGCCTCGGGACCCTAACAAAAAATAAATGAGCGGATAAATAAATTCTTATACTTATTATTATTATTATTATTATTATTATTATTATTACCGGTATTATTATTATTATTATTATTATTATTATTATTACCGGTATTATTATTATTATTATTATTATTATTATTATTATTGTTATTATCATTATTATTACCGGTATTATTATTATTATTATTATTATTATCATTATTATTACTGGTATTATTATTATTATTATTATTATTATTATCATTATCATTATTACCGGTATTATTATTATTATTATTATTATCATTATTATTATTATTATTATTATCATTATCATTATTACCGGTATTATTATTATTATTATTATTATTATTATCATTATCATTATTACCGGTATTATTATTATTATTATTATTATTATTATCATTATCATTATTACCGGTATTATTATTATTATTATTATTATTATCATTATCATTATTACCGGTATTATTATTATTATTATTATTATTATTATCATTATCATTATTACCGGTATTATTATTATTATTATTATTATTAGTGGTTATCCCATTATTTTCTTTTCATTTGTGGTAAGGCTGTGACAATTACAATAGTGGCTGTTGTTGTTGTTGTTTGTAAATAAAAGTTGTTGTTTGATGCTTGTATCACTGACCTAATTATATGTCTGTCTGTCACCATGTGTGTGTGTGTGTGTGTGTGTGTGTGTGTGTGTGTGTGTGTGTGTGTGTGTGTGTGTGTGTGTCTATCTATCTACAACCAGACACCTTAATCCCAGAGAGGGTGACCACAAACAAATCGCCTCCATGTCACCCTATCTTCCACCATCATTGTGACCTTCCTCCAACTCACACCATTTATATATCGACACAGGTTGGATTATACAGGAGAATATTGAGGTGTTTTTTAGCAGAATAAATCGCTAAGGAAAAGGTGTTACGGATCCACCTTGGCACGAATGAAGGTCCACTACTTGAAGGGTCACATACCTAGCCCCTCCCCCCCCCACCTAACTGTTCTCTCTCGGTCGCTCACCCCGACAATATCCTACACCTCCTTCTCTCTCTCTCTCTCTCTCTCTCTCTCTCTCTCTCTCTCTCTCTCTCTCTCTCTCCTAATATAACAGGTCTTTTGCTGTTTGCTTTCCTTGTATTTCCTCCCCACCTCCTACCTCCCTCTTTACAAACTACTTCCTTTCCCTCCCCTCCCCTCCTCTCCCCTTCCCTCCCCTCCCCTCCACTCCCCTTCCCTCCTTTCCCCTGTCCTCCCCTCCCCTCCCCTCCCCATCTCATTACACGCCGCAAAACACAAATAAATTGACAAAAAACACACACCACCCCGTTACCTTCCACCTGTGTGCGACCACCTGTACACGGACACCTACACCCACACACTACACACCTTATACCACCTACACCCACACACTACAGCTTATACCACCTACACCCACACACTACACAGTTAATACCACCTGCACCCACACACTACACACCTTATACCACCTACACCCACACACTACAGCTTATACCACCTACACCCACACACTACACAGTTAATACCACCTGCACCCACACACTACACACCTTATACCACCTACACCCACACACTACAGCTTATACCACCTACACCCACACACTACACAGTTAATACCACCTGCACCCACACACTACACACCTTATACCACCTACACCCACACACTACAGCTTATACCACCTGCACCCACACACTACACAGTTAATACCACCTGCACCCACACACTACACACCTTATACCACCTAGACCCACACACTACAGCTTATACCACCTACACCCACACACTACACAGTTAATACCACCTGCACCCACACACTACACACCTTATACCACCTACACCCACACACTACAGCTTATACCACCTACACCCACACACTACAGCTTATACCACCTACACCCACACACTACAGCTTATACCACCTACACCCACACACTACACACCTTATACCACCTACACCTACACACTACAGCTTATACCACCTACACCCACACACTACAGCTTATACCACCTACACCCACACACTACAGCTTATACCACCTACACCCACACACTACAGCTTATACCACCTACACCCACACACTACAGCTTATACCACCTACACCCACACACTACAGCTTATACCACCTACACCCACACACTACAGCTTATACCACCTACACCCACACACTACAGCTTATACCACCTACACCCACACACTACAGCTTATACCACCTACACCCACACACTACACACCTTATACCACCTACACCCACACACTACAGCTTATACCACCTACACCCACACACTACAGCTTATACCACCTACACCCACACACTACAGCTTATACCACCTACACCCACACACTACACACCTTATACCACCTACACCCACACACTACAGCTTATACCACCTACACCCACACACTACACAGCTTATACCACCTACACCCACACACTACACACCTTATACCAACTACACCCACACACTACACAGCTTATACCACCTACACCCACACACCACACAGTTAATACCACCTACACCCACACACCACACAGCTTACACCACCTACACCCACACACTACAGCTTACACCACCTACACCCACACACTACACAGATTATACCACCTACACCCACACACCACGCAGCTTACACCACCTACACCCAACCACTACACAGATTATACCACCTACACCCACACACTACGCAGCTTATACCACCTACACCCACACACCACGCAGCTTACAACACCTACACCCACACACTACACAGCTTACAACACCTACACCCACACACTACACAGCTTACACCACCTACACCCACACACTACACACCTTATACCACCTACACCCACACACTACACAGCTTATACCACCTACACCCACACACTACACACCTTATACCACCTACACCCACACACTACAGCTTATACCACCTACACCCACACACCACACAGCTTACACCACCTACACCCACACACTACACAGCTTATACCACCTACACCCACACACTACACACCTTATACCACCTACACCCACACACTACACACCTTATACCACCTACACCCACACACCACACAGCTTACACCACCTACACCCACACACTACACAGCTTATACCACCTACACCCACACACTACACAGCTTATACCACCTACACCCACACACTACACAGCTTACACCACCTACACCCACACACCACACAGCTTACACCACCTACACCCACACACTACACAGCTTATACCACCTACACCCACACACTACACAGCTTATACCACCTACACCCACACACTACACAGCTTACACCACCTACACCCACACACCACACAGCTTACACCACCTACACCCACACACTACAGCTTATACCACCTACACCCACACACTACAGCTTATACCACCTACACCCACACACTATACACCTTATACCACCTACACCCACACACTACACACCTTATACCACCTACACCCACACACTACACCTTATACCACCTACACCCACACACTACAGCTTAAGTACTTTCATGGAATTCGGTATGTTTTCTTTATAAGGTAAGAATGAGTCTCCTTGGTTACTAGACAAATCGCCCCTCCAATCTGACTACACTTTGCCACCGAGATGGATAGATACTGATAGACAGACAGACAGACAGACAGAGACGAACAGTTAGTTAGACAAACAGAGACAGATAGATAGATAGACCATTATCTCCAGTAATACCATCAGTAGCTGCACCTTCGTAACGGCAAAGATTTGGATCCACAGTATATAATTTTTACTTAGAATTCCCTCGTATTAAATAAATCGCTAAGGAAGGGGTGTTACGAAGACTCCCACGGCTCTATATAGCATACAAGAGAATGCCAAAGTGAAAGACTACGTAAAATGAATCGCTTGGGAAGAGATGTTATGATGCCTCACACGGCTCTATATGCATACATGAGTGCAAGGTACAAAATAAATCGCTAACGAAGAACTGTTACGAAGCCTCCTACCCCGGATCTGGCAACTGTGCATCAGTGTGTTGGTGGCCGTGGGAGGGATAGGTTGGGGGTGGGTCAGTGCTCCCAACCATGCTATGTGATGTGCTCCCATATAACGATGCTATGTGATGCTGTGCTCCCATATAACGATGCTATGTGATGCTGTGCTCCCATACAACGATGCTATGTGATGCTGTGCTCCCATATAATGATGCTATGTGATGCTGTGCTCCCATACAACGATGCTATGTGATGTGCTCCCATATCAGATGCTATGTGATGCTGTGCTCCCATAAAACGATGCTATGTGATGCTGTGCTCTCATATAACGATGCTATGTGATGCTGTGCTCCCATATAACGATGCTATGTGATGTTGTGCTCCCATATAATGATGCAATGTGATGTGCTCCCATATAACAATTCTATGTGATGCTGTGCTCCCATATAACGTTGCTATGTGATGTGCTCCTATATAACGTTGCTATGTGATGCTGTGCTCCCATATAACGATGCTATGTGATGCTGTGCTCCCATATAACGATGCTATGTGATGCTGTGCTCCCATATAACGATGCTATGTGATGCTGTGCTCCCATATAACGATGCTATGTGATGTGGAACTACACTACACTGTATCTCGTGTTTATAACCGATGTATAACGAAACGGATGTCTATGTGATATGAAAAACGTTGTACTGTACTTCATATTTCAGCGCCCTGGGTAGAGAAATAATCTGTGCTTCGTGTTTCAACGCAGTACTTCGTGTTTCAACTCTGTACTTCATGTCTGAGCTCTGTACTTCACGTTTGCGCTCTGTACTTCATGTTTGAGCTCCGTACTTCATGTTTGAGCTCCGTACTTCGTGTCAATTCTGTACTTCGTGTTTCAACGCCCTATGCAAAGAAATCAACGCTGTACTTCGTGTCTGAACTCTGTACTTCATGTTTGAGCTCTGTACTTCGCGTTTCAGTTCTATACTTCACGTCTCAGTCCCTGTATACAGAAAATACTCTATGTAACACAAAAAAGAACGATGCAATTCAAAGGTCCGTTCACTGTGCAACAAAATTCATATACGTGAACAGAAACTACACAATATAACGAAAACAAAACAATGCAAATGATATAACCACATACTGAAATGCATCAATGAAAAACACAGCCATATAACGAAGCAAATCTCAACGTTGTATAGGTCTGAAAACCGAGAATTATACATTATAGGGAAGTCAAAAATCAATCATGTGGTAGATATATTTGTAGAAAAAAAAATATATGAACAAAAGAACGAAAAATACCAACTAGAGACAAATATTATATACCAAGAAATCCTTAAACCAGAAGAAAATTAAGAAAAAACAGCAGGAAATTAAGAAAAAACAGCAGGAAAATTAAGAAAAAACAGCAAAACATAAGAAAAAATAGCAAGGAATTAAGACAAACCAGCAGGGGATTAAGAAAAAACAGCAAACAAAATAAGAAAAACAGCAGAAAATTAAGAAGAAAAAACCAGCAGAAAATTTAAGAAAAACCAGCAGGAAATTAAGAAATACCAGCAGGAAAATTAAGGCAAAACAGCAGGAAATTAAGAAAAACCAGAAAATTAAAAAACAGCAGGAAATTAAGAAAAACCAGCAGGAAATTAACAAAAAACAGCAGGAACTTAAGAAAAAACAAAAATAAATATACACCGGTAACAAATAAATACAATAAATAAAATAATAAATCGTCAACAGATACACGTGTAAATAAAATCCACACAAAATTAAAGGTCAGGAAAAATGGCTTGTGTCAGGATTTAAATCGACAGGAAAATAAATCCATCACGAGAAACTGCTTGCATCAGGATTAGATTATATCATCCAATCCCCTCTAGCCTCACAGGGATCGCAGGAGCCCGGGGCTAGGGTACTCAACCCTGATATTGTAAGGGTTAAGTGGCCCTACGTAAGCAAGAAACGCCAGCCACTCCTTGAACTTAAACCTTATGGGCCTCATTCGGGTGGCGCGTCTTAACCCACTAGATCACCAGGCGTCCATCTGGCTGTATGGTTACCACCCAACGTAGTAAAGGGTTTTTGCCTGGATACAGAAAACTAGCTTGTCAGTGTGGAGTCACCCAGGTAGCACTACATCGAGCGAGTGGATGGTAGGCGTCTTTACCTACTTAAAACCACTCACTGCTAAAAAAAAAAATAAAAAAAAAAATAAAAATAAAGGAACCTAGCTTTCTGCCCGCTAAATTAACTAGAATATAGAGGAATCTAGCTTTCTGCCCGCTAAATTAACTAGAATATAGAGGAATCTAGCTTTCTGCCCGCTAAATTAACTAGAAAATACAGTAATCTTGCTTTATTCCCGCTATTATATCTAAAACATAAAGGAGCATTACTTTCCTTCCTCCACCATGCCCCGGCGCCGGATGAAGCAGCTCTATTGGGCGTGCCTTGTGTGTCTCTTGGGGTTCAACCTGCTCAGCCTGTATGACGCCTGGAGGACCGCCCAAAAACAGGTTCCAGCCCGACGCAGAATGGCTACATCTAACGGAATCACAAAAACAGGCGCGAATTTCAAAAGGCAGGCGCAACAACAAGGAATAAATGAACGAAAAATGGCTCACGGAACTGACAGATATTTCCAAGACGGAAGAGGACATTGGACTGAGCGAAAAGAAGCCTTAGACAGACAGGAAATGGCGATCTCTAACGGAATTACAAATGGCGGAACGGGCGCAAATTTAAAAGACGAAGGAGTAGATTTGGCTGCTCAAAAACAGGGCTTAAGTCGAAGGAAAACGGCTAACGGAATTAACAGGAAATTTAAAGACGAAAATCAGGGCATGGCAGAGCACAAACAGGCTTCAAACAGACAAAAAGGGACACAAAACGGAATGGCCAAAATGGAAGCGAATATCAAACACGAATTTCAGGACTGGACCTCGCGAAACCAGGCCTCAAGTGGACGAAAACCGGCGAAATTCAACGGAATCAGAAAATGGGATTCGAATTTGAAAGAGGAAGGAGTAGATGGCGAAGATTTGAATGACGAAGGCGTTGGTGGCGGGGATTTAAATTTAATGGATGAAGTAATAGCCGAACTGACGGATAACTTAGAGGATTACGAGGAGATAACGGAAAATGGAACAGACACTTTATATGACATTTATTCGGATGAAGATGAGGATGAAGAGAATGTAGATGACAACCATCCTTCCTTCCAAGACAAGGGCAATCCTCCGCCCAACCAGGTAACGACAGAGAGCCACCAAATTCAACCCAGCAACCGAATTTCGACTCAGATCAACCCCAAACCCACTTTAAGCGACCCAAATCATCCCAGCAACCGAAAATCGACTCAAATCAACCCCAGGCCCACTTCAAGCAACCCAGATCAACCAAGCAACCGGAAATCAACACATGGCAGTCATATTCTTCAACAAATCAACCAAGAATCAAATGAAAACAACACACTCCAGCCACACAACCAAATACCTACACAAGTCAACCATATTCTTCAACAAGGCAACTCAAATCAACAAATCAACCAACTACCCAACCAAGACAACTATACGCATCAACCAAACAACCAAGGATCACCTCAAAACAACCTATTTCAGCAGCACAGCCTTATTAATCAACCAAATGACGAGGAATCCGCTCACGTTAACCAAATCCTCCCACAAGACAATCCAGTTCCTTCCCAGGGCAACTCAGTTCTTTACCACTACCCAAATCTTCAGCAAAACAACCTAAACCTGCAACCAAACAACCAACATCTGCAACAAAACCTACGCCTACAACCAAATAATCAACATCTTCAACAAGACCAAAATCTGCGACCAAACAACCAAAACCTGCAACCAAACAACCAAAATCTGCAACAAAACCTGAACCTGCAACCAAACAACCAAAATCTTCAACCAAACAACCAGAATCTGCAACCAAACAACCAAAATCTGCAACCAAACAACCAAAATCTGCAACCAAACAACCAGAATCTGCAACCAAACAACCAGAATCTGCAACCAAACAACCAAAATCTGCGACCAAACAACCAATCCCTTCAACCAAACAACCACGAGACCACCGAGGGGCCAAAATTCACAATCCTACCCGAGTATGTCACCCACGATAGTCCTCATCTTCCAATCAACCCCAATCCTTCAAACAACCACAATTCCCCCTTAAACAACCACCATTCTCCTTCAATCAACCAAAATTTCACCTCAAACAACCAAAATTTCCCTTCAAACAACCACAATTTCCCCTCAAACAACCACAATCCTCCAAACAACCAAAATTTCCCCTCAAGCAACCACAATTCCCCTTCTGACAACCCTGTTTTCCTTCCACACAATAACATTTTCACTCCAAACAACCACAATTTACCCCCAAGCAACCAAAATCGCAATCAAGGTGAGTTTCAACCAAATTCAGGAGGTGATCAACAAACTTCCCCCCAGAGTCGGCCAAAATCCGGTCAGTCGCGCCAGAATCCCGCCAAGAAGCGAAAACTCCATCAAGACGATACAAACCCCGCCAAAAATCGCCAAAAAAGACCCAGGAAGCAAAAACCCGACCAAGACAATTTAAAACCCGCCAAAATTCGCCAGAAAAACTCCAAAACGCGAAAAAATAACAATGGGCACTCGAATCCCACCAAGACCGACAGACAAATCGCCCAAACTCAACAGCATCTCGCCAAGGAACGTCGAAAAGAAGCCCAGCCTCACCAAAAACCCGCCCAAGATAATTCCAACCCCTCAAAACCGCGCCAAAAAACTCGGAATCGCGCCCAGGACGATTTAAACCCCTCCAAAGGTCGCCAAAAACCGTCCCGCGCCGGCATGCCCCTTGCGCCGAAGAGGAAGAAGAAGATAAAGGAAAAATTCATGAAGGACAACCCCCTTAAGAAGTTACCGAAGGAGAAATACCTGATAAAACCTTCCCACGGAGCATACCTGGCAGACCTCACCGCCAACCTCTCCTCTTACGCTCCCGAGGTAGGTTGTGGAGGGGTTTAGGGGTTAGGGGGTTGAGAAAGGGGATTAAGAGGTTGAGAAAAGGGATTCAGGGTTGAGAAAGGAGACTGAGGGGTTGAGAATGGGGATTAAGGGGCTAAGAAAGGGGATTAAAGGGCTGGGAATGGGATTAAGGTGTTGAAATGGGATTAAGGGGTTGAAGATGGAGATTAAAAGGCTAGGAAAGTGATTAAGGAGTTGAAATGGGATTAAGGGGGTTAACAAAGGGGATTAAAGGGTTGAGAAAGGGGATTAAGGTATTGAGGAAGGTGATTAAAGGCTTGGAAAAGGGATTAAGGTGTTGAAAAGGGATCAATGGGTTGAGAAAGGGGATTAAAGGATTGAGAAAAAGGATTAAGGGAATAGACGTTTGAAAAATGGAAATTAGCTATGAATTTCTGAAGCACAATAGAAGAGTTAAGAGGCGGTGAGAGGGGGTTTGCGGCTGGAGGGGTTGACAAAGGGTGGGTGGGGGGTTAAGGGAGTGAGACATGGAAGGAGGGGTTGAGTGGGGAAGTGATTTTGCGAACGGGTAAATCTGAGGCTTGAGAGGTCCATGCTGAGATGATTTTAATACCACAAAGCGGTATGGTATAATATGCAGAATAAATCGCTTAGGAATAGGTGTTAGGAAGCCTCATTTACCACCCTCAATTTGGCTTTGGAATTTACTACACTCCTTTTACTCTAACTTGGCCTAAAATTGCCGTCCCTCCATCTTGAATGCTAAGCTATAACATTAAATCAACTCTAGAATATGATGCTAGTCACGAAGAAGTAATGTGGAAAGGATGCAGAGATTAGTATTGCAATTATCTGACACTGACTTACGTGAGCTGCAAAAAGACGAAAATTTGGGCCAAGTTAGTAAAAAGAGTATAGTTTTCTGTTCCTGAATAATTTATTGTAAAAATCTCACCCTATGCAATAATGTAATGATCAACAGGAAAGAAGACTGACTACCGTAGTAAGTAAAGGTGGGGTTTTGCGGAGAGAGAGAGAGAGAGAGAGAGAGAGAGGCAGCATCTTAAAATGGTCCACACACACACACACACACACACACACACACACACACACACACACATTCTGATCGCCAAAGCTTGCTCTGCCTTAACATGTCATTCTCAAGTTTACTACCGTACAAAAAACATCACTGAAAATTTTAACCGATACTGATGAACTGTGAAGATGTGAATTCCATTAATTACCGATACTGCTGTTATGTGATCCTTTTCCACCTACATGTGACTAAGCATTAGGATATTATAGTACTAAAGTGGTAGGTTAAAGGAGGGGCGCCCACCATCCACTCACTCGATGTAATCCTACCCAGGTGATTTTACACTGACTTGTCAACTGGTATCTTGTAGCTTAGAAAACATTTACGACGCCGGGGAGGTTGACCTAATAAGCTTGGAGTGTCAGCAAGGACAAGTGGCGAAGTCTGGCGTTTGCTTTGGGGGTGGGGGAGATGGATTTTAGTGGTCATTATCCTCAAAAGACAGCTACTTGGGATGTACCGGGTATTATACTGTATCCAGTTTAATTAAATACGTATGTAGCGTTAAGCAGTAAAGACAGGAACCCAGGAAACAATAACAGCGAATGGGCATGTAGATAATAAATGACAAAATTACCGCCTTCCCGTTCAGCTTAATCTTATAGAAAGGAGGTGCAGTGGGGGGGTGGTAAGTCAGAGGCCACCCTTCAGGGATACATGACCCTCCAATTTCCGTCTTGATAATGTCTGGTGGGAAAGAGTAGCATGTAAATATTCCAAACTTGCGCAGGAACAGTACCGTACCTGGTTGCCCAAGATAGCGTCTGTTTACATCTGGGTCTGGGATGTCAAATCGTTACCGAGCTTTAACGTTGCTTGGGCTATATCACACGGGTCTATACTCTGTTCACTTTCATCTGGTATACATTTTCATCTCTCTGTCTTGAATACTGATATTTTAGATGTTAATATTCGATGATCTTACTTCTCACCTTAATTTGCCCAGGCTTTGTCCTTTTGCTGGTTATTTCTCGTAGCGCATTGGCACAAAAAAAGACAATGCTAAGGCTCTACATCCTTTTAATGGCAGTTCTTCGTGACTAGTATCATATTCTAGCGTTAATCTATTGGCAAAACTCAGTATTCAAGACGGGATGATGGTAAATTTCGCCCAAGTTAGAGTAAAGGGTGTATAGCCACGAAATAGTGCTATGGAAAGGATGTTGAGTCGTAGCTTCTGTTTTCTCATTCTACCATTGAGTTACAGGAAATACGCTGGAAAAAGTAAAAATATATCCACCTACTTATCATAAACGGACTAAAGGTTAAGTGTGATCTCAGTAGGTTTATGGCAAATACAGCTTATATTTCACTAGCCTCCACTCGCTTTACTCTATCCTGGCATAAAACTGACATCTTTCCATCTTGAATCCTGAGTTTTAGCAAAAAATTAACACCAGAATAAGCTAGTCACGAAGAAGTGCGATGGGAGGATGCATAATACAGTATGGTATTGACTTATTCTGCCAAGGAACAACGTGAAATAGGCTACAGTATAAAAAAAATCTGGAACAGCCTGAGGTGATTAGGATTAGGATTTCCCTATGAAGACAGGGTAGATGGTGATAATTTAAGACAACTGCTTAATTCCCACGAAAATCAATAACAGAATCGACAGAATCCGTCAGAAAAAAACGTTGGCTTCATGTCCGAAACCATTAGGACCAAGTTATAACATTTTACCCGTACACACACTAATAGTAAATCCGGTTTAACTTGGCCTAAAACTATCATCTCTCCATCTCGAAAGGCGAGTTGTAGCAATACAGGTAGATCAACTCTAGATTATGATAGTCACGAAGAGGTGCAATGAAAAATTATGTAGTCACAGCGTTTTCTTATTCTACCATTCAGCAAAGTCAAATTCAGTTACAATAGGACAAAAATCTGGGCGAAGCTTGGATAACAACACATGGTCAGTGGTCACATCAATCGTAATCACATGAACACAGTAACTTACCTTAAGATCTGGATATTCTAGGAGCTGCATAGGCTTGGTAGGAAACTGGGAGGTAGTATTATGTTCAGCTGTCCTTTCTTGATTTTGTATTAATGCGCAGAGCCAGAATATTAAAAGTTCCATGAGCCAAGTCTATCGTGTTGACCCGTAGTTTGTCTCGTCCACAAAGATATTCACGATTCAACACGTCCTTTTCTCCCAGTGGAAACCCAAGCAGTTTTAATTTCTCCTTCCCTGCATGCCGTCCACACTAGTTCACTCAGAAACTGTACCAATAACCACAGTGTGAGCAAATTCGCTGCATTACACTCAAAATAAGCGCACCACAACGCAACACACACGCGGAAGTTTAAATTACCTCGTGTTTACACCACACGGGTCGCAAACAACTGACGAAACTAATGCGTTGCTTTTTTTTCTTCTTCAGGAAACTGGGCCATTCTGCCAATACTAGAAAAAGGGTAAATATTAACTTTTTGTTTTTATCTGACAACTGGGCCATTTTCACAACCCCAATACAGTTTTTCGTGGTTGCATGAAATACGCTTTATGAAGAGAAAATGAGTCTCCTTGGTTACATATCAAATTAACCCACATATGATACGAAGGCAACGCCCACGGAAACGCGACCGAACTTGTTAAAGAAGATGCTTAAATTCGTTTTATTGTACCGTAGCCTAAAACTGCCATTGTCTGAATGCCGAGTTATAAAAACAGTAGAACACTCAAAGATGATGCTAGTCACGAAGTAGTGCTGTGGAAAGAAGGTATAGCAATAGCACTCTTTTTCTGCCACTGAGCCACGTGAAATAAGCTTCAAAAAGACAAAAATCTGGGCCAAGCTAGTGTGAAAGAACTATAATGAACTCTTGTTTGCAAGGTGGGGGGGGGGAGGTTGAGGGGTTTGCACGTTTAAGTATGGGGTTGAGAGGCCGAGGTATACAGGAGAGTTTAGGTGGGGTTAGAAGTTTGGGCATGAGATGTGAGAGGTTAGGGGGTTTGGAGTGGGATGAAAAGGTTAAAGGGTTTACAAAGGAAGGTTGAAGGAGGTTAGAAGGTTTAAGGGGTTAGGGGTTTCAAGAGAGGTTAGGAGAAGGCTAAGGGGTTTTACAGAGGGGGGTTAAAGGGGTTGTGGGTTTAGAAAAGGAGTTGCAGGGGTTAAAAGGTTAAGAGAGGGGGTTCAAGGGGTTAAGGGTTTAGAGAGGGAATTGAAGGGTTGGGGGTTTGGAACAGGGTATGAGGGGTTAGAGGGTTTACAAAGGGGGGGTTGAGAGGTAAGGATCAGTGGTGTAGCCTGATGAGTGACCAAGATGGCCCTGGCCACCCCTGTATGTGCCTGGCCCCCAGTGCTTACTTCAGAATTGCGGACGAGCACTGAAGAGTTTCTTTGGGCCACCCCATAAATAGGTTTGGCCAGCCCTTTGCCACCCCAATATAAGAACCCCATAGCTATGCCACTGATGAGGTGGCCCAAGAACTGCTTAGGTCTACAGTAGGATATAGTTCACTAATCTGATGGAAATCTGGAAACAGTATTGCCTATTTTGATAGCTTCGGACGAAGTGCAACACGTAAACAAACAGCTCCCAGTGACGCACGTATCACAAATCTGGGTAAAATGATTCTTGCGTAACCCTAAGTATCCTATTGTTTCAACATTTATTTGAGGTCAATGGTTATTGTAGCTTATAGTGAATAGGAATAAAAGTTGTTAGAGTTGTCACCAGTTGAAATTCATAAGGGGTGTCGATCGTCGATCACAAAATTGCATGTAATAAAACCGTTTGGTAGACCTGGCCCTCAGACGATCAACAGAACTGAAGTGTGGCCCATGGGGAGGATTGAGTTTGACACCACGGTTCTTGAGATATTCTCCAAGAAATCTAGCTTGGTCACTTGGATTGTCAGGCATGACATATCAAGGATGGTCAGGGCCACTCCTTTGGCCACATCACTGCTCCCTCCACATCCTAAGTTGCTCCCTACTCCTCCCTTCAGGACGCCAAGTACCTCGAAGGGCGTGTTAGTTTGTACATCGAGCGAGCCAAGAGGGTGGCCAGGGTGTGTGGGAGGGAGGACGCACATATCTCCTCCCCCGTAGCTGTCAAGACACTGGTGTGGGATGACAAGCACCAGCCCAACCTTGTGTGGTGCGAGATTCCTAAGGTGAGCACGAACAGGAATTTGAATAGCAGTAGTAGAAGTAATAATAGTAGTAGTAGTAGCCATCACATGAGTACAAAAGTAGCCAAAACACCCCCTCAGAGGACATCATTGTAGTTTGTCTAATCCTGCCTACCTGTTACTCTCTCATAGGTGGCATCCACAAGCTGGATGACGAACTTTCTCCGTCTGGGCCACTACAGGGAGAACGACCCCACTTTAGCACACCTCACCCCAGAAGAAAAAGACAAGGAGCAGTTTGGCGTGAGTGCATTTATACATACAGTACATGCTCTCTTCGTACACACTTATATACTTACACGCATACATCTAACATAAATACATACATACTCATACATATTATTATTATTATTATTATTATTATTATTATTATTATTATTATTATCATCATCATCATCAGCAGCAGCAGCAGCATCACCATTATCATCATTACCATTATTATTATTATTATTATGATTTATTTTTTCACATTTCCTCATTCTCTTCCCCTCCAGGATAGACAGTTCCAGAACACCAGCCGCCATGCAGTTGTGTACAATCTCTTCCCCGCCCCAGCCACTCCCAAGATGAGGCGTCAGGCACTCCGGCAGGCCCTCAGGTTTATTATAGTCAGGCACCCCTTTGCTAGGTACTGTTGTTGGTGTTTCATAGTAGTGGTAGTAGAAGTAGGAGAAGTTGCAGTAGTAGTAATAGTAGTAGTAAAAATAATAACAGTAGTGCTATCGTTATTTTATTATTATTATTATTATTATTATTATTATTGTTATTATTATTATCATCATTATCATCGAGTTAGAATAAAGATTAGGTGATGATGATGACGGTTATGTTAATGATGATGATGATGATGACAGTCGTGTATCCTGCAATTACAGATTTTAGTAACAAGAAACTTATCACAAGGAGAGTGAAGTTACGATGGAAATTTTAAGTTATGCTGTGTTTCTTCTAACCTGACAAAGATCCCTAACCCCTTTCAGCTCAGGTGATGGCCAGGTGTAGTCAGGTTTCAGGCTTGACTGGTAACCAAGGAGACTCACACCACCCCATACAATCGGCAAATTTCATGCAACCACTACAGACTAGACGGTTGATTTGACTAGTAACCAAGGAGATTCCTAAAACAACTAAGAATCAATGAATTTCATGCCCTTTACCAGCTTATTTCAAGTAACTCACTGGCATTTAGACAGTGCTACAGCTCTCCATCCTTTCTATAGCACTTCTTCGTGACTAGTATCCTATTCCAGTTTTTATTCTTACAACTTTGTATTCAAGATGGAGAGCTGGCAGAATTAGTCCAAGTTAGAGTGAAAACAGTACAATATTCAAACTATTTAGGTGGTTTAGTTATCAAGTGAATATGAACAGACTATAGCAGCCTAATCTGAACGTAGCCCCCATTCACTCTCTCTCCCCAGGCTACTCTCGGCTTACCTGGACAAGATAGCCGTACCAGACCCCAGACCTCTGTACTTCGATTTCAAAAGGCTACAGAGAGATATTATTGAGAGGTTAGTACTCTCTCTCTCTCTCTCTCTCTCTCTCTCTCTCTCTCTCTCTCTCTCTCTCTCTCTCTCTCTCATGTCTATCATTCCTCACATTATTATTTCCTGCATAAAATTTGTGCTCTTTGTCATATTGTTATCATTCCCCTATCTCCCTTTTTGCATATATATTTTCTCCTCCCTCCCACTACACAGTATCTATATCGTGTCTCTGTTCATATATATTCTTCCCTAACCAGGTACCGAACTGAAGCAGACCTGAATTCTCCCTTCCCTACTTTTGCCGAGTTTGCACAGTATGTGATTGACTCTACTGCTAATCTGACTACTAATGAAGACTGGCATAAGGTTGGTTTTACCTTGCCTCAATCAGAGTTTATTTCGCCTATGCATGCATACATACGTAGCCAGCAAACTTAATGTAGATCACACACACACACACACACACACACACACACACACACACACACACACACACACACACACACACACACACACACACACACACACACACACACACACACACACACACACACACACACACACACCGCTTGCTGGTGCAGTGGTAACGTTCTCGCTTGCCATTTGGTGGACGGGAGTTCGCGCCTCGCTCAGGTTGCGAAAAGTTTCAATGACGAAGTGGGTGGTTACTGTCCCCCTTGAGCAAAGGGACGGGTGTGTGCGTGTGTGAAGGTCACAGCCTTGCCCTTAGATCGGACTATATGAGCTCTCAGCTCCCTTCCGGGAGGGTAAAAGCTGACGATCACGACCATCAAGTGATCCTGACCGACCCGGTGAATTACACACACACACACGTCTCATCATCATCATAATCCCCCCAGATAGGCTATTCCTTTTTCAAAATATATAAGTTATCATAATAATAATAATAATAATAATGATTTCCTTGCAGATAGTGTGTTGGCGTCCCTACTGGACAACGTGTGGTGTGTGTAGTTTGGATTTCCAGCTTGTGATGAAACTGGAGACCATGGAGAAAGATGAGAGGTTTATTATTACGCTGGCGAGACTTGATGAACTGAGGAAGGTGAGAGAGAGACAGAGAATATGGTACAAAGATGTAGAGGCATATAGGAAGGCAACGACGGGTGTGGTAGAGATAGAGGGGTGGAGTTACACTAAGGGAGGAAGAGTGAGATAGGAGGAGGAAGGGAGATACAGGGGAGGAAGGAAAATGCATTAGTCAAGCAGTAAGACTCATCACAGCTCATAATTCCAAACTCATCACTCTTCTTCATCTGCATACTTTCTTCCCATTTCCTACTAACTCACACTTTCTGCACACGCACACTTTCTCATACACAGTCCTCCTATTTTATCTGTACTTTCTCACACCATTGCCTTTCATTCCATTCTTATAATCCCACCCACTCCTTTTTCTGCCTTCTTCCTACTCCTTTCTCCCTTATCCCACTCACCCCCACTCCCTCCTACCCACTCTCACACACACTGTTACTCTAGTACTTCCTCACGTCATCCCCTGTAGGCCTACATATTCTTTCTTTCTGAACCCATTCTTACAGTCCCACTCCCTTCCCTTTCTTCCTCCTTCCTGTTCCCCTCTCTCTCCCTCCCTTCCCCCATTCCCTTCATTTTCTTCCTTCTTTCTACCCCTCCCTCTCTCTGTCTCCCCTCCCCCACTCACCCTGACTCTCTTCCCACCCCCAGACTCACACATGGCTCCACCAGACGTCCTCGAACAAGACTCACCACAACTCCTACTTCAAACAACTCAGCACCCACCAGATGGAGGAACTACACCAGCGATACCGGCTCGACTTTGACCTGTTTGGTTACACGCTAGACGAGTACCTCCCCCTTGCCCTGGATGCACCAAAGAAAGCAGCCTAAGCAAGAATCACTCCTCTTATTGTGGCCCCGAACTCATCTGAATGTCAGCCCAGTGGACTGCAGGATGAAGTTATCCTTGTCTTACAGTCCACCCTCCTCCTCTCAGCTACCTGCTGGACAAGCACCTTCCCCTCACTCTGGATGCACCAAAGAATTCATCCTATGCAAGAAGTGTTATTGTGAACCCCGTAGATTGCAGGTTTTAGGTGCTCTCCTCTTGCAGTCCGAGTTACCCTCGTCTTGCAGTTCACAATTCTCCTCTCAGTGGATTGACGAACCAGAGGAACATTTTTGTAACTGGGCAGTGGTTATACTGGTGCCACCACATGAAGGCATCCTCCTGCAGCAGCAGCAAGAACTGTGAGAGGTGGTGGTGGGATGGACAGAGCAGTGGGGCACAATTAAATACAGTACTTAGCAAATTATTGAAATACATTTAACACTACCCCTGGCACTGGATGCACCAATGGATGTGTCCTAAGTGTACAGGGCATTAAGGGGTGGTGTTGGAGTGGACAGGGCATTAGGAGAGGTGGTGGTGGTGATGGAGTGGACAGGGCGTTAGGGGAGGCAGTGGTGGAGTGGATAGATCAGTGATTGAAAACTAAACCCTCAGTCAATGGAAAAAGTGCACAAACAATACCACCTGAACTCTGAGCTGTCTGGCCATACACTGGACAAAACCCTTGCCCCAGCCTTGGCTACAACAAGAAAACCCTCTGAATGGATAAGGCACAGGAGGAGGGAATGCTTGAGTGTCTAAGGCTGTGAAGGTGGTGGGGCTTCCTGGACAAAGTGGCTGGGTAGTTGAGTGAAAAAGCAGTGGAGGATTATATAATATACAGGTCACACTCTAGGACGAGATCATAGAATGTCACCTCAGGGATAAGGGACTGAGTAGAGAGGTCGCTAGAGATTGAGCAGCGTGGAGAGCTGCTATTAAGTGGGCCAGGCTGACACATGCAAGCATGTCTGAGCCTTTATTAATGAAATAAATCAAAACAAAACTGTAGCTTTGTGGTTCAGACAGCATGCTATTAATGGAAGGTCCTGCATTCAGTTTCACCAGAGATCATTGGTTGAATCCAGATGAGGCATCCCATTGCAAAGTGTTACATATTTCCACAAAGTCCTACAATTAAGAGTAATGCCATAACCCTGCAGGGTGGGATTGTGTGGCTTCAAATTGCATTAGCTTCATGATGAGTGGTGGAGGTAGGTGGTGGGTGAGTGGATAAAATTGTGGGGGAAGTGGTGATCAGGTTGCGTGGTGATTTATATTTGGGGAATACCAGTATGTCTTCTGCTCACCCATACAGGTCCACAGACATCACAAAACTGCTTCTGCTAATACCATCACACTATACTCATTTCACCTTAACCTGGCCCAGAATCTCTTCTTTTTGCAGCCAATTTTATGTAACACAGTAGCAGAAAAATACAGTGCTATGGCTCTACACTCGATAGCATTAATATTTTAGTGCTAGTGTATTCTTCCAGCTCAGCATTCATGATGGTGAGATGGCAATTTTGGGGGAGGGGAGTCAAATGGTGGGTGACAGAGTGACCTGGAGGCGTTTTGTCTGCGGCCACCCTTTGCGGGATTAGGGCGTCGGGCTATAGATAGATAGATAGATAGAATAAAATGAGTGTAGTCTTGGGTGTGATATTCTCAGCAAATCACAGGATAGTGGATACTGGTGTCCATTTGGTGAATCTTAAAGTCCAGCTGTGATATGTGGATAACTGAGCCTCAGGGACAGGTTTAACATATGTTCAGAATCAAATACATTTAAAAAAAAAAAAAAATCATCATCACCATCATCATCATCATCCAGATCTCCTTTCCCACCCTAGGGCAGTAAGTAAAGCTGTCTGAACATTTAAGACTTGCATCGCTTTTGTAACTCATTGTACATAAATCAGCATACTGTATTGAAAAATTATTTTTAAAAATACAGCTGTCTGAGCATTTAAAACTTGTCTCTTTCACCTCTCATCACTAACAGTGTACCTGTTCACACCCCTAACCTCATACAGCTCAGTTGATGGCCAAGAGCAGTCATACTGGAGGGTAAATTTGACTAGTAAATGACACTCACTCTTACCTCATATGGTGTGTGGTTCACTACATTTAAAGGTAGATGACCAGCCTGCTTCCCTTGATGGCACTACAGCACATGATCAAAAAACTCTAATCGCCTTTTGGAGATCAAACCTGAGCTAGGCCATCACTGTGACTGAGGTGTTCTAACTACCATAAATTAATTCACATTAGGGTAATTCAAATTCTAAGACTGTAATTTTGTTTTAATATAGCGTGTACTATTTTTGTCAGTGATATATAAAACAGTATGTGTTCAAAGTTCATTAATATTAACATATATATTTTCCTGTACCGTATAAACACACTTTGTGACAGGACGGATATTACAGTATTTAAGAACTGTTAACTGTGTGAGCTTAGGGATGTCACCTTCACTTTACTCTTGTTATCCCCTGATGATTTTATTCAGCTTCAGATAGACTTTTAGAATTAGAGGGATTAAATGTTCATTACTACAATCCCTCAAGTATTGTTCAGCTCTCAAGAGGAACGGCCTCATTTGAGGAATGGATATAACTGGGTGGCTCACCTACCCTGTTATACAGATGTCTCTCGGTTCCCTCCCTATTCCCCAAACGGAAGACGGCAGACTGTAGGAGGACAACTTCAGCCTGCAGTCCACTGTGTTCACAAATCTGATGAACCAGGAGCTATGACTACTTCTACGTTTAAGTCCTTTCCTAAGACAAGTAAAATCATCTGGCAGCGGCAACAAGAAACTACAAAGGACATCACCCACAACCACTTCACTGCCATGGGACCTTGTGTTAGCCCTACCACCTCATGGCCAACTTTATTTCAGTTCAGGAAATTTTTCTGGCTGGAGGGGTTGGATACAGCCTTCATTAATCTCATCATGACTAAGAGCCTCTCTCCTAAGCTGAATAAAATTTGTCAGGATGGAGCAATGATAAAATATAAAATATAATGTCAAGCTAAGGGATTTAATATTACTGACAACTTCAATATAAATCCCTAAAACCCAATACAAAAAAAAATTCAGTTAACATTCCAAATACTCAGTTAAAATCTCTAATACTGTAATCTACTCAATAAAAATCCTTAACAGTCAAACAGTTTGGATGCTAACATTTGAGCTCTTCTCACAGGCTCCTATTCACATCACTTAAGGAGTCATTCTAATACTAACTGTACTATACACAGTACATTAAAATAGGTCAACATTCCTTTAACATTACCACTATATACATAAATTAAAATCTAACATTAGTACATTATTTTCAGTTACTTTACACTTATACCATTATTTTATACTATCATATATTGCTTTATGGTCATATCTCTATCACAATGGATATCAGTACAAACACACTTATCTCTGTAAGTCCAAGATATGCAGTTGTCTGTCAAAACCAAGACTTTGCTAGGAAAATACATCACTGGACTGAATGAGTTAATGGGCAATTTTTCTTTACATACTATGGATTTGACAGCTAAAATGCACAGCTGGCCACACATGAACCTGGGACAATGTCTGTGTGAAGCAGGGGTGTAGCTACAATTTCCGACATTCATTGATCACAATTACTTGGTCATTTCAGTTAATATCAAATACCTCTCCTATGCTCCTCATGGGGCAACATAGGACTGGATGATGGATGGATTAAACACCTCCGTTCATTCATGTCACAGGTACTTGGTCATTTCAGCCTTTCATTCATATCACTGACTCCAACAAACACGTGATTATGTCAAGCTTATCAAGTGTACCAAATGCTAACATCTGCCACACACTGATGCTGTCCCAGGTTCATAAGTTGCCAATTGATAATGAAAAAAGGCAACTTCTAATAATGACAATTTATATCATATGTACTGCTGTAGTTTACAAAACTCTATTACGTTATTCACTCATCTTTCTTTACAGTGTAAATTTACAGAAATTACAGGGCAGGGTACAGACTGATTATTCAAATTTTGTGAAAACAGGTTCTTCCTATCTTTCACAAGACCCACCAACATGTCAAAGAATCACCACTTCCACCTCCGATACACTAGTCTTGAATGAGGCAGTCCTAACATGTATTCAATATGGATGGCAGGCATTATTGCACAAGTGGTGACATAGGAGAGTGTGTAGCACAAAAAAGGACTACTGGGCCTTAATGAACAAGCCATCAAGTCTATGCCTAAAGATGGCCACATAAAATATAAATACATAAGAAACTTAATGAAATAAAAACTTTGCTTCACAGTGTCATACGATGGACGGATTCAGAACACAGTTGTGATATTAGTGGACAGTACCAGTAAGAAAAACCAATATAAGTCTGGCCTATATTATTCCCTGTGAGGTATAAGGGGCTAGGGCTAGGTTCAAACAGTCCAGTATATTGAAGGGTGGATGACCAAACTACTCCCTCTGGTGGATAGTTTGGGTATGCTGAAAATGATGTGAATGATGGTGCTGCAGCGCTATAACAGAGATCCAGACAGTAACAGAATGCTGAAACAATGATAGTAATAGATGGTTATAAAATGCTACAACAGTTACAGTAGTGGACGGTTTCAGAGCTTCCTGCACTGGGAAGCCACACAATCATTCAACAGAGGTTTAGGCACATTCTCACCACGAAATTCTCAAACACGTAGGCACAAAAGTCATCACGGAATGGTTGCTATGCCTGATTGCGAGGGACCTGATCAGATGCCGTTACACTTCTTTCAAGTGTCCAACAATTACTTCCGAAACACATAATTTTATACAACTGAAAAAACAATTTTCATATTTTTTGTTCAATTTATCAGTGAACATGGCATACAGTGCACAAGAAGTTTCTAATGGGTGTGCAAATTCAATACATCAACAGTAACCCCTCATTGCATGCCAGTCAATAATTCAGTGACTTCAGGGCTGTTGGCTGATAATAATGGAAGTATTGATGATGGTGATGATGATGTGAATGGGACAGTCGTAGTTATGACTCACCGGTGAAGAGGTTAAAGGGTTATTCAGGGCCTTACAGCTCACTAACAGAGATAAATGATGGTGGTGATGATGATGAAGGAGGGTGGAAGTTGTTGTAGTAACTGGTCATTAAGTGCCTTATGGCTTATTGCTAGATCATAACAATGGTAGTGATGATGGTCATTCAGTGGGATCTTGGCCACTGCCAGGGGATAGTAATGGTTTTAATGATGATGATGATTTGGATGGAGTGGTGGTAGTTACAACTGTCTGGCAAAGGGGCTTACCAGCCATTCAATGGGTTAGTGGGTCACTCAGTGAATCAGAGCTTGTTGGCAGAAGATAAGAATGGTGATGATGATGATGATGATGGTCATGATGTGGACAGAATTTTGGCAGTTATAATGCTCTGATGAAGGGGTCAACTGATTATTCAGTGGGATAATGGGTTGTTCAGTGCTTCAAAGCTAGTTGGCAGAAGATAACGATGCTGATGACGATGGTGGTAACGATGAGAGAGGGGTGTGGTGGCAGTTGTGATCCACTGGTGAACTTGAAAACATCTAGGCTGGCACCGGGCTCCTTCCATGGGTCACTGCCATCATCAAAATGCATTGGGCAACGGTCATCTGCAGGGGAGGAAGATTTGATCATTACACTGGGCTATGATGAGTATAATGATGATGATGATCATCATCATCCATTCCTGTTTCCCCACCCTTGGAAGAGATAAGATAAAGCCCAGAGAGTCAGAAAAATCCCTGATTGGAGAAACTCACCAAAGTCTACCCAGCTGCATGGACCACACTCTCATTCACCCACCATGCAAACCCTAGGTATCCTGATTCCACATCGCAGGCACATACATCCATATTTATGCACTTTATACCATCCATTTCCTACAGGCAGTTCAATGACTGTTGAACTGGGGAAGGAAAGGGGTGCCAAATCCTTGTCATATGCTTCTCCATACAAAATTCTTCCAACCAGTTGAAGCCACTGTTAGTTTCCAAGCCTCGTAACTCTATATACCTCACTTTTGTACACACTTGTTTGCCACATCTACCCATTCTCTTCTTGTCCTAATAATCATATAAAGCCCATCAACAACTGACACAACCTATATATATATATATATATATATATATGAGATGAATGCAATAACAACAACTGCATAAAAAAAAAAAAAAATGAATCTATCTGTCCTTCTGTCCACTTCTCATTTCAAAAACCCACTTACACTCCTTCTCATACTTACAAAACAAACAGCTGGTACTTACGCTCTCTCTCATACTCCACCATATGCAGTGTGACTGCTGTACCATCACCCGTTCCTAACACTGTCTGGTGAAGGTTACAGAATGGCCCCACACTCTGTGACATCAGCACTTTGTTTAGGTCGGCACGTTGGTACACCTGGTGGGGGATGAGTAATTAAGGATTTATAGTTCTTGTTACTGTCATCACCCTAAGTAAGTCAGATTAAAATAAATTATATTATGCCATGCTTCCTCCTATGAAATCCCCATACTGAGGGTGGCCATGGTACTGTTGATGTTTTCCATGGACAGAAAGCTAAATGAAATGCCAAAACCAGCTACTGTAATTACTTCCAAACAGTTGCCAGGATCTACCAGGAAAAATAAAAAAAGCTGAGATGTTTAATAAGATCTGAAACAATACGAAAGTCTCAGCTTGAACTCTGACTCTACTTATTTATGGCTGTATTTCCTGCTAAGAGTGATGATTAGATGGTTACACTACTTTTACCCTGACCTAACCCAAAATTACCATATCTCCAACTTGAATGCTAAGTTGTAAAAATAGATTAAATACAATGGTGGTTATGAGGAAGTGTTATGGAAAGGAGGTGGAGATTTAATACTGTCCTTTTCTTCCATTGATGTATGTGAAATAAACTGCCAATGAAAAAAAAAAAAAACTAGGCCAGGTTAAAGTAAAATGAGCTCAGTTACCATGCTGGCAGCCTCATTCATTCTCACAGTAGTACTTCCTGCTGTCATCGGCAGCCAACAGTCTCCATTATTCCGTAGCTTCATCAACCCATGCATCATGGTACACCACCACCATGACCATCATCATCCAGACCTCTTTTCCCATCTCAGTGAGAGGTGAGGTAGGGACCGGAGAGCAATAAAAACCCATTAGAGAGAGAAGTAGCAAAAGCCTTCCTAGTTTAGAAATGGACCACACTCTCATTTACGCACTAATCAAGTCCCCAGAATCCTGACTCCACCTCACAGGCACAAATATCCACACTCATACACAACATATGACTCACCCAGCATCGATACTTTGAGTATGGGTCCAACTCGTCATAAGTAATCAGGTAGGACTTAAGATTCTCCTTCCAGTACCCAATGCACTTCAGCTTGTAGTCAGGATCAGCTGTGGTGGGATGGAGTGGATAGGTTTTAGTCCAATGTACACATAACAGTTTACACTCATCATCAGAAATTAACTTCAAGCATGTGTGACATAAATTGGTAATCTGGTAGTATTGTTGGGATAAATAAGAAATAATGTATAAAACACATCACCAAATTGATGAGGTTTAATACATGGCCATTTAAAACAACCAATCTTAACCATAAGGTCACCAGATCACCAGCTCATAGCATATCCTTGAGGCAAATTTCTTGTCTTGACTTTATATTATGTCATCAATGTGTTGCTTTTTTTTTTTTACTTAAATAATGTTATACTGGGAGATTAAGTATAAGTCTATGGACTTAATTAATTAATGTTATACTGGGAGATTAAGTATATGTCTAAGGTGAATCTTTTGTTAGGATAAACAGCTGAAGATATTGAATTACGACTGATTACTACTGTACATATCAAATGCAAGTACTGTATGCAATACACAGTTAGTACCAGGAAAGTGCTGAAAAACATCTGAATTCTAAAGCAAACCAATTATGACAAGTTTTTTAGGGATGTGGTGCAGCAAACAACAACAGTAAAAAATGTGCAGCCACCATTGCAATCCTCATCACATGCAACCTTTCACTCATCACTCATGACACTGTGCAGAAAAACTGAAAAACAACCAAACATGTGCTGCTACCTGGAAAAGATTATTTAAAGAAGCAAAACCAAACCCAAAATTCACAACAATGTGTGGGAGGTTCTCATTTATAGCTGCCTTTCACTTTTTACTGCATTCTGTCTGCATACTTCTGAGACTTCAAGTTAGGATCATAAACACTTCAAAAGTAACATATATAACTAATGGTCCATCTCATAGTTTTTTTTTCCTATAACGTTACTAACAGATACATAGACAGAGACAAAAGCATAACCTCCTTGATGAATGTTAAAACAATATACTGTACTGTACAGTGCTGAGACCTACATAACTACTGTACTGTACATACGAAGACAAAAAGCTAGAACAATGTGCCTCAAATCAAAACACGAAGTGAATACTCTGGCACCTAAAGACACAGCAAAAATTAAGAGTTCGCTATAAAATATTTATATAAATAACATGCCTCATAGAAAATAAAACACAGTGATAAATCCGTTCTAACCTGACAAAGATTCTTAACCCCCTTCTGCTCAACTGACAGCCATGTATACTCAGGGTGGATGGTTGGTTTAATTAGTAAGTATACAAGATTCATTCCTATCTCACAGCTAAGACTAAGCGAAGATAATGCAATGTCAACTTAGAATTCAAGTTGGGGTGTGGCCAAGTTTTGTTAGACAAAAACAAACTGACTGTTGTAGTGAATATTCTGACACTCAACAAAATAACAGTTGTCTCTGCTGCAACAACCATTAAAAAAAAAAAAAAAAAAATCTGAAAGTTGCTGCACAAAAGGAATAAAAATCAGAACACCATGCTAGATGCAAACAATGCACTGTGATGAACTGGCACATGAAGACACAGCATAAAGAAGAAAGGGAAAAAGCATGAGACCACTGTGATGCTTCATAAAAACAAACACTAGCAGTGAATATTTGGCCACTCCAAAACTGTGTGTCAGCACCTACAGTAAATATCAACCTCTCTGCCGTATGGATCAACCGATAAACACTTCTTGGCTTCGATCCAAATCTCCCACTGCCCCTCCCCGCACACCGAGAAGTCGGATATGTTTTGTTTACAGTATATATTGGGGCGAGGGGCTTCAGTCACGCCCCCAAGAATTCGTGTTCGGAAGAGAAGGCCTTCATCCACGGCCTTCTGTGTGAAGTTGAATTTGCCGGCCACAGGACACCTTACAGCTGTGGGGTTCTGTGCTGCAGAGGGCAAGAGGTGGGATGTGAGGAAGGTTAATAAGAGAAACTAGAAGGAGAAATAGAATGGAGGAGGGCAAAGAATGGGAGGAGAGGAGAGATGACATGTAAGGGATGGGAAAGAAATGGAGGGAGGGAATGACAGGAAGGAAAAAAGAAAGGAATAAAAAAGAGGAATCATCTGGAAGTAGCACTACATCATGAGTGGATGGAGAACATACTATAAATATCCGTGTCTGCTGTATGCACTATTGATAATGCAGCAGTGTGCATCAATCCAAATCACCTTCTGATCCTGGTTGCAAACAGAATGATAAAGAGATTTAAAACACCGTAACCTGCAAAATGGGCCACACAGTCATTCATACATCATTCAGTCTCCTGGAATCCTGGCTCCACCCAAAACATACTATAGATATCCATGTGTCTGCCATATGCATCAACGGTAATGCAGTAATGTGCATCGATCCAGATCTCCTTCTGGTCCTCGTCACACACTGAGAGGTCTGAGATGTTCTCCCGACAGTATATGTGATCCCAGGGAGACTTGGTGACACCCCCTAGGATGCGTGTCTCGAAGAGCAGCTCCCCTTTCTGTGTGAAGTTGTATTTGCCGGCCACAGGGCACTTGACAGGTACTGGGTCTCTGGCTGGAGGATGGATGGGCAGGAAGGGGAAGGTGTGTGGGGTGGCAAAGGTGGGGGAGTGGAAGTAAGAGGAGGAGAGAGGAGGGACAAAGAAAGACAGAGAAGGAAAGTACCAAAGAGAGAAAGGCAAGAGTGAGATGTAGGTGAAGAGAGGAATGGAGGTTGGGATTGGGGAGGCAGGAAACAAGAGGGTGAGAGGGTGAAGGAAGAGGGGTAGATATGTATAACAAGAAAGAATACAGCAAGTGAATAACAGTGGTCGAGTGGAGAGGTTGAGGTGAGGAAGTGAGAAGGGACAAATAAATAAAAACAGCATTACTAAAGAAACAGGTAAGGCACATAAACAACACAAAACATAAATGAACACTTATATTGGAAAAAAAAAAAAATTGCAAAGAAAAAATTACTATCAAATACCTCAAAATTAAAATTTATGGCAACTTAAATGAATTAAGCTTCAGAGGTAAAAAATAAAGTAAATTTGCTGTGCCAAAAAAATAGGCAAAAGACTGATCATCTGAAAAAGAAATAAAATGGAGAATTTCAATCCAAAAATATGAACAAATGCAAATGAGGATGAACTAAAAAAAAGAAAAAAAAAAAAAAAAAGGTTCACCAAAAAAGCAACAAATGAAAATGGAAACACACAAGCATATAAAACAAAATACATCCTGTTAGCTTTGCACAGATACGATAAGATAAATGTAATACCTCAGACAAATAATTAAACTGATTAATGGAGTTGAGAAAGTAATATGAAATGTACAAAAAAAAAAAAAAAAAAATTGGTTTTAGGATAATCTCCTCCACTTACTGACACAAAGCGTTTAGTGCCTGAGTAGTTAAGTATTCTGAATGTTATAAAAGAAAATTATATTGCATCAAATCAACAAAATGACAACATGCTTTCCCTTACAGGAATCCCCATACCGAGGTTGGTCACAACACAGCTGACATTTTCTATGGCCTACAAGCTAAACCAAGTACCAAAACCAGCTACGTACTTCCCAGCAGTTGCTGGAAACTTGTGGAAAAAGAGAAATCTAAGATGTGTAATGGGATTTGTAAAATGGTGAGAGTTTCAGCTTGAACTTTGACACTCTGTTCACATAATTGTATATTTCCTGCCTGAGAGTGATGATTGTGTGATTAGTTACTAAGCTTGCAGCCACACTTTACTCTCACGGTAGTACAGCACACTCTTATTGCTTGGTACGGTATATAGTTACTCCCTTATACCATCAATAAGAATTAAGGACTTTTTCAATTTGTGTTGCTATTTTCACTCGTACATCCACTGTGATGCCCAATTTCTCATTATACAATCATTTTCTTGCTTATGCAGTCTCTACAGGGCTAAAATTCACTATGCCATCAGTTTTCAGAACTGATCCCAGCCATAAAATGAGGGCATACTGTAACTTCCTGGATCAATGGTAGTAACCCACCTACATCCAGTGAGAAAGATCCAAGCCATCGATTACAAAGTTAAAAATGTGACCTACCCAGCATAATGTTGTAGTTCCATTCTTGACCACTCTTGAATTGGATATATGAACAGACAGTTGAGAAGTCTTCCCTTATCATCTCAAGACCCTTGCGGAATCTTATGACATTGTGGTGGCGGGGGACAAACTCGAAGCACACGTAATCCTTCTGACTGTATAGGGGTGAAGGAAGAGAGGGATGATCTATAATGCATATATTTCTACACCACCACCACAATTATCATCATCATCATCATTATCATTATCATCATCATTAGTCCCATCCTCATCCTGACCTCTTTTACCCATCCAAGCTTGGGAGATAGGTTGGTTCCAGATAGAATGAAAACACTGAAAGAGGGAGAGCTGTCAATAGTCTGTCCTATTAACTGGCCTACACTCTCATCCACCTACTATTCAGGTCCTGACTCCTGACTCCGCCTCACAGGCATAAAGAGCCACACCTATGCACTTCACATTACCTATCAGCTGGAGTCAATCTCACAACTATTACACCATTGGCTAAAATCACGGGCGCCAAATCCTTGCCATATATTTCTCTGCACAAAAACTCTTCCAACCAGCCCAATCCACTGTCAGCTCCCTAGTCTCACCACTCTCCATGCCTCACTTTCTCACACTCATTTACCACATGTCACCTTCTTCATGGCCTAACACATCTCCTCCCACCATGAAACACCATATTCACACCTCTGATAAAGAATATATAAAAACAATTCCCTTAATCTGTCCTGAAACCCATCTGTCAATATCAAGCAGAACCATCATGTATTTATTATCCCTCTATGCACGACACACATCAGTGCTACTCCTGTATTACTACTACTACTACTACTATGACCTGTACTACTATTATTACTGCTACTACTACTGTGCTACTATTTCTATTAACACCACTACTACTACTACTACTACCACCAACTGTGCTACTACAGGACTCTTCCTTTATCCTAAGGGCCTATTTCTAAAGTTATTTTGGATGATTTTTTTTTTTTTTTTTAAATACTGAAGTAGTTATAATATGGGTTATATGAGGTTATGTCAAGTGGCCACAAAGGGTTTCACATATGTGACTTTAAGTGACCTCCCAGTGTACATATCCAATCATAATATACTCATTACACATTTACAGCAGCATAATACTGTACAGTACCTGCAACAGAAGTCACATAACACTCAACAACACTTGGATTCCTTGGGGTTATATCTAGTGAATATAGATGGTTACTTCCGGATAAACGGGAATACAATACTGATTTGGTTTTATGGGTTTTGGTACAAAAAATACAGTACAGGCACACCCTTCAGAGGGCTGGCTGGGTATTTCTTCTTGTTGAGTGGTTTCCATTGTTGGAAAAATCATTTGTAGGAGGATTTCTTCAAATTGGGGCTTCAAATAAATAGGAATACGTTACTGATTTTGTTACCATATAGGGATTTAGTAAAAAAAAATAAAAATAAAAATAAGGGGGACAATTCTGATATGCAAAAATTCAGTTACTGAGGATCTCCTACTACTCACCATCCATCAATATTAAGTCGAGCCATCATGAATCTATTGTCCCTCTGCTCACGACACACATAGATGGTCCTGCGGTATCGTCCCTCATCTGGGTATGTGGTCTCAATTATGTGTGTCTGGTTGATGAACACATCGGCCTCCATGTGTGCCGTGTTCATCCACTCACCACTAAAGTTCTTGGGCAACAGGCAATTGGGTGTCACTGTTTCCTGTTTCACTGGGGAAATACAAACACAATTATTGTCATCTTTTCATCTAATGGAAATTGGCCATTCCTACAACTTATGTCATGGTAGCATGAAATTTGAGAAACCTTAGTTAAGAGGTTACTAGTCAACTTCACCTTTAATCTGTCTATACTTGGCCATCAACAAAACTGAAATAGGGGTGAGGGATCTTTGTCAGGTTTAAGTCCATGTGCTACGGAAGTGCATTATTTTTACCCTTTAATATTCAAAGCAACTATAATCTGTTTCAAATCAGAATTACACTTGGCCACAACTCACATACTCCAAACATACTCTTTCACTTTAATTCCATCATCTGTAACTATATTAAGTAGTTCAAGCAGATGCAACTGCTATCTCTCTATCTGAATGCTGACCTGTAACATGGTATTAACACTGAAATATGATGTTAGTCCAAATAACTCTTATGGAAATGATGCATAACCACTGACAATGAACTATATGGAATAGGTGGCAAAACAATGAATATCTCTGCTGAGTTAAAATGAATGAAATGTATGGAGCCATGACTCACACCTTCCACACCTGCCCAAACTATGTCTCTTTAATCCCAGCACCTATAACCATAAGTTTCCTCTCCCTTCTCTCACCTGGAGGGGCTATTCTTGGACGTGTTAAGCACTGAGCATTCCTGTATAATATAGTGATACATATAGAGATCATCAACCCTCTTACACACAAAGCACTAGATGTCTCACCCTTCCTCAACATCTCTCTCCCCCTCTACAATGTCTTCACTTATTTACTCTCCCACACTATTACTTATCTCTCCTATACCTGCAACCATGCAAACTGAATGAACAATCTTGTCCCTTCTCTATCTCTTCCTCTTCCTTATTCTACAGTACTCCTCCTCGTGTCTCAACCTCCTTTTCCTCCCTTACCTGGAGTCATACGGAACCTGAAAGGGCTATTCTCTGGCGTGTTAAGCACTGAGCACTCTGGGGTAATGGAGTGACCCATATACAGGTCGTCATCTCTGTTACGCACAAAGCACCGGTACTTCTCGTCCTTTCTTGACTCCTTTGTGTTGGCCACAGCAAAGTAGTGGTTCTTCCCAATGAACCAGTCACCCAGGCATGAAAACTCTCGTGCTGTAAGGGGCATCAAGAATGAAAAGTGAAATAACATCATGCAAGGTTAGAAAGATTCCTGACTTCACTTTAAAGGCATAAACATCCATATCTATGCGCCTCACACTTAGAACAAAACTGGGAACTAAAACACGTGCCATAACCAGCCAAGTAGTTCATAATGGTTGCAGAGAAACTGTCAAGAAAATATAATCTCAGATGTTTACTAAGCTCTGCATCACTGTGAGACTGACTGTATTTGACTGCGGATGACTTTTCTGCCTAGGAGTGATGATTGTATGGTTTAGTTATCAAGCCTGTGGCCATACATCACTCTTATGATAATATCTGTTAGTGTTAATGGTAGCCTTGCATCTACTATACTCTTTTTACTTTAACTTGGCCAAAAACTGCCATCCAAAATCCTGAGTTATAACAATAAAATAACCAAAGACAGATGTAATGCCTTAGAATAGTCTTTTTCTGCCACTGAGTTGTGTGAAATGAGCCACAAAACAACAAAAAACTAGGCCACATTAAGGCAAAGCAAGTATACCTATAGTACAGTATAAAACCTCGTCATATATACTCACTGCCATCAAAAGACTCCTTGATGCCCTCACACTTCTTGAATGTAATGTTGAATTTTTGGTTAGCGATGAGGAACTGATTGCCGGGCTCCTGACATGACTGTATCTTGGCCTCCACGTGGTTACACTCACCGGTGAAACTGTGGGGAAAACATAGAAGTACGATAATAAAGTCATCATTGTTATCCTGACTCTACAGAACTTTGGATGGTCTAAAAGTGATTTCTTTTAAGGCTTCCTCCCCATCTGATCTCTTTTCATTTACCTATATCTATCTAGAGCCTGATGCCTAATCCTGGAAGGATTGGTCAAGAACACATTGCCTCCATACTGCCCTGCCCTCCACCATCAGGATGCTCCCTGTCCAGCTTATATCACCCTTCTTAAATCTGTTCTGGTAAGCTAAGGGTTATATATATATACCCAAAACAGCAGAGGGAGTCTTTCACATAGCTTCCACTGAACATAGTCATCAGGCCCTTAAATGTGTCCAGCTCAGGGCATGCCTCTCATTCTATTCAAATGGTCTCTTCCTTTCTCTCTATATAAACCCTTTCTCTGTTCAAATTCGCTGTCTCTCTCCCTTTGTTCCAACCCTTTCTTTGTCTTCTCACTCTATAGCTCTACACTATCCAAATCCTTTCTTAATTCTAAAATCCTCTCTCTCTCTCTCTCTCTCTCTCTCCACTCTCCTTACACTATCCAAATATTCTCATAACTCAAATCCTCTCTCTGTTCAAGGTCTCTCTCATTCTGATCAATTCCTTCTGTCCTCTCTATCTATATCTCTATGGTATCCAGGTTCTCTTTTTATTCTTATACTGTATCCCCCCTCTCTCTCTCTCTCTCTCTCTCTCTCCCCTTTCTGCTGCACTATCCAACTTCTCTCTCTCGCACCTGAATCTGTTCTGGTATGCAAAGTGCCAAACACCCTCAATGGCCGAGCGACAGTTCTTGGGTACATAGTTTTCATTGAACATGGTCACTAGGCTCTGATCCGTGTCCAGCTCAGCGCACGCCTCATCCAGTGATGGCTTGTACCCCGGGTTGTATGTGTTGCATCCAGCTGTAAGAAAGGTTGCACGGTTAGAGTCCTTTCCAGCCAGTTGAGCAAAATGGAGCAAATTTTGAGAGCTCTAATAAACTGTAAATTACAACTTTGCAAGACTTCACTACACCTGCTTCTCTGCTTACACTTAACTAGTTGTGAGAGTTTGTTTGTCATCATCATCATCATCATCATCCCCTTCATGTTACTCACAAATACACTTGTACCCAATCAAGTACTCACTGGCACTCTTCTGAAGCACATTAAGTGTCCTGATATGAAAGCGTACGCAGTAATAACACTCCTGGTTCTTGAACAGCAGAGCCTTGTAGTCATGTCGGTAAGCCTTCAGTGCCACACACTGTCCAAAGCCAGTCATGGAGGTGTCATCAATGTCGGTGATGGTGTTACGGCCTTTCTCAAAGCTGAACCAAGACCCTCGGAGCATGAATGGCACAACACATTCACCAAGGCATTCTGTGGGATGATGGAATGAGGCTTTGGAGGTGTGCATAACCTACACTCCTACCAGAAAAGAATGGTCTGGGTTAGGGCACATAGGATGCCATGTTTTTTCTCTTAATAAAAAGTGCAATCTGTATTAGCCAAACACACACTGTAAGTTAGGACACATCAAAGCCTAATGTAACCTAATTTAACCTAAGACATATGAGCATAACTGGCTATTAGAGACTGAAAAATGCTATGAAAAAGATGGAGAGCTGTGATTGGGGTCTTATATTATCTTCCCATTTTTCTCATAATGTCCCACACTCTGGAGGATGAACTGGAGGAGGCGAGTGAGCCACAGGCCAGATGAAAGTGTGCCCATTATTCACTAACCCCTCCACCACGATTTCATATTTCCTATTTCATTCTTATCACCAGACAATTTTATTACCTTAGACTTTGAACTGGAAGGACTACTACATATCCTTTTTTATTATTGTTATTAATAAACTCGTATAGAAATGGCTAGAATTTACGCTGAAATGCCGTCAGAGGATTCTATCTATCTATAACCCGACGCCCTAATCCCGCAAAGGGTGGCCGCAGACAAAACGCCCCCAAGTTGCTCTGTCACCCACCATTTGACTACCCTTCCCCCAACTCACTCCCCCCTCCCTCATATACCTCTCCACTCCATCCCTCCACCTCATCCTCGGTCTTCCCCTCCCTCTCTCCACTTCACTTACATACACCCTCTTAGTCAGTCCTTCATTCTCCATTCTCTCCACATGTCGAAAGGATTGAATGAGTTATTTCCCTTCGGTAATACATCACAGTATTCTAAAACATAACCACATTTCTATTTAGGGTTCTGTGAAACGTTGGCCTCAGTTTACTGTTTGCATAATAACTTCGTGATGTAAAAATGAAAACACTAATGATAAAAATGATGGAGTATTATGGCAACAATGCAACCGTGTCACATAGCTGCCACCCTCAAGCCAGTTGAAGTTCCTTGGTTAAGTGTTAAAACTCTGATTGAAATATTCAAGCTGGCGGCTCCCTAAGCACACATAAAAGCTACTGAGGAACAGAAACCTCCTTAGCTATACACATGGTAATTAGTACACTAGTACTTGAAAACAATGTGTAAATAAAGAGTTGCATAAGGCAACGATGACTTCGTTGATCATCAAATTTCTCATACACGGATTTGATTCAGTGTCTTCGGTACCATCCATAAGACGTGAAAGACTTGAAAATTTAAACACGAACTCAGAAAAGATCGATAAAATACACAAACGAAAGGATAATTATGACACATACGGACATGCAACCCAGCCCAGCCCAGCCCTACCCTGAGTATTTCCTTTCTCACATCTTATAACGCCATTTACACTCCTCTTTTAGCCAGCATGACACTGGATTAATATCATGCACTCACCCCTGACACTTATGGAGGCGAAGAAGAGGAGAAATACCCATAGTCTCGGCGATAAATCCATCTTTTTAGGGGATATAACTTGGGAACACTCAGGTGAGAAGCATCGTCGTTTTGAAAGCGTTGTACTGGTGGTAGAGAGGATGTCCGATGTGGAAGGGGAGGGGGAGTGGGAGGGGTGAGAGAGATCGAAGGGGTGCGGCTGGAGAGGGAGGGGAGAGGGGGGACGTTGGGAGAGAGACAGGGGAAGGTGAGGGACACAGGGAATGGAAGGAGGAGCAGGGTAGGAAAAGAAGGAGAAGAGGGAGGAGTAAGAGGAGTGCAGGTGAGAGGAGGGGAGAATCAGAAGGATGGAGGAGAGGGGTAAGGAAATGAGACAGGAGGGGGAGAGAGAGTAGGAAGGAGGGAGAAAGGGGTAAGGGTAAGAAAGAGGCAGGAAGGGAAAGGGAAAGAGTGGGAGCAAAAGAGAACGGGGGGGAAGGGTAGGGGAAGGGTGGAGGGGGGATAGGGAGGAGTGATGGATGGAGAGATAGAGTGGATAGAACGGGAAGGAAAAGGAAAGGTAGGAGTAATGGAGAAAATGGGTAACGGAAGGAAAAACAAAGGGATGGGAAGAATGAGGGGGGGGAGGGAAGGAAAGGGAGGAAGAAGAAGAGGACTGGACAAGAAAGTAAAAACAAGTACTGTAGAGGGAGGTTAGAGGAGGAAAGGGATACGGGAAGAATGAGAAATGTAGTGAGTTAAAAAAAAAAAAGTCAAATAAAGCAAAGGAGTAGGCTATTCAGTGGCTGTGGTAGATTGGAGGAAGTCTGCTGTAGTTGCCATATACTTCTGTTCCTCACCATCGATAAAACTTATTATTTACTCAGCGTAATGGAATAGATAATGTGACTGCTATTGCCAAAGACTTTCTTAAAACTCTTTTGATGGTTCAAAACAATATTAGAGCATCACAACACTTTATATATGATGGATTATCGTGCACATTATTCACATCTGGTGTTACGTATTATAAATCATACAATTCTGAGGTTAATGAAGGTTGTTTGGACGCTACAGAACACCGAGGGCAATTTTTATGACACGAAGCTCCATGTCGGCAAGAAATATTATGGAGTCACATGTGTATGCACCACAACAACACCACAGCATGTTAATATGGCATTGATTGCTCTGCCCAGGTAACCTTGAGACTCTGGCGGCCAGGTGGCGAACTACATCAGAGAAAATGGAATAACACTCTTCAGTAAGGGCTCACTAGTAAATATCCTGTACATATTAGACCAGCGGCATACGTACGAGGGGGCCTGGTGGGGCCCGGGTTCCTCAGGCAGACCCTTAGCCCCCATTTGGAAATTTCATATTATTCAGTGTGTGGACAGTGTGTGTAGCACTGTCCTAAAACACTACTTGGCCCCCCTCCTCCCACCATCCACTTACACCTGGCTACGCAGCTGCTCGCACCCCCTCCACTACATCACTGCCGATGACTTGATTCATGTTAGGGTACACCTCTTGTGGTGAAAGGTTAATGAAGGTTGTGAGCCTGTGTACAGACTACCTCTCCTTGGCTGCATAAAATCGTGTGGAGACAACAGAAATGAATGCCACACCTAACCTATTGTGCTAAAACTCCAAATGTCAACCTTTTAGCTATTCCTCATCTCAACCACCAGGCCTGAGCCAAATCACATCAAAACTGTTTTAGTTTGCTCCACACACACACACACACACAGGGCATCGTCGGAGGTAGACGTCCGTTACCGGCGCTCCATACCAGCTCAACACGGCCAGAGGCATTACCTAAATAAGTATCTTTGAATGAGTCAAGCTCTGTACCAGGTTAGACTAAATGATTTTTCATTATTAAAAGGAAAAGAAATAATAAGTTTAAATAAGACTGGTTCAAACAGAACAAAGAACTACGATGCGTTGAGTCAGCTGGGTCTGTTTATACTACAGCAACACGGGGAAAGCGTACATATTCTGTAAGTACATACTCTGTTCATTTAGTATTACAAAATGGATACATACTTCAGTAAAACAAATTTGGAAAAGAAAAGGGATAAAAGTAAAAACCATAATGATGATTTCTACCAGGAACTGGTTGAAGTGGAGACTCACAATAGACTGGTTGAACGTGTACACAAACTAGAAATGGCTTTCAAAAATGAAATGGATGAAATAAAGAAGCAAATGCACATGCAAAAGGAAGAGATAGAAAAACTAGGAAGGGAGGCCAATAAGAAAGACACAACCATCAGTGAACTAACAGTGGAATTGAGTACGCTTAGGAAGAAAGTGAGTGAAATGGGAAGTACAGAGTCAATCACGAGAGTGTTATGGAATAGTTAAAAAATGACACAGAGACAATTAGACAAGCAAGCAGTCTTATGGACCAGAGCAGTGATATTGAGGAGAAGATAACACAGGTGAATGAAGCTGTGTAAAGCTACAAAAATGATGTAGAAACCACGTATGTTGAAATGGTGAAAGTAAAGAAAGACTTAGGAACAAGGGTGGAGGAAGAAAGCATTAAAAAGGAAGTGAAAAGAATAATCCAAAACAATCCAAAGTTAATCAGAGATTCAGTAGAAATAAATAAATCAATAGTAATCACTGGTATAGAAGAGGAAGAAATTAAAAACAAGATCACTAGAGACAAAAAGGAGATGGCAAATGTAATGAGCTTACTGAAAGAAGTATCAGAGGAAATCTGTAGTAAAGACATAGAGGAACACAAAAGGTTAGGGAAATACGAGAAAAGCAAGACAAGACCTCTAAAGGTGACTTTCCAGAGTGTAAACACTGTGGAAGAGATACTAAAAAATACAAAGAATCTTATGGAAAAAGAGGAGTTCAAAAATGCATGGATAAAAAGATGCCTAACACAAGAGGAACTGGAATTACTGAAAGAGAAAAGGGAGGAAGCAAAAACAAAAAATGAGGGAAGATCAGAAGAGGAGAAGAAGAAATTTTTTTACAAAGTAATAGGATTGCAGGTACGAAAGTGGTACACAAACAGGATGGAAGAAAAAGGAGGAAGTTAGTAGAACCATGTCATGGCAAGTATATAAACAAGATGATAAAGTTGATGTACTCAAATGTGGATGGAATGGTATGTAAATTACTAGAGATGAATGATTATGTCAGAGAAAATGAATCACAAATAATATGCCTACCTGAGACAAAATTAACACCAAGGATATCCAATGACATACTAAACTTAGAGGAATACAATATATGGAGAAGAGACAGAAATTTAAAAAAAGGAGGAGGAATTATAATATTAACTAAGAAAAATCTAAAAGTCAAGGAAATAAACCTAGATATACCATCACAAGTAGAACTGATAGCAGTAGAGATCGACACATCTGAAGGTAAAGTAATTGTAGCCAATTTGTACATGCCACCCAGATCAAACACATGGGAAAGAGACGAATATGAGGACCTGGCAGAGAGTACAATTCAGAGTACAAGATCCTTGCTACATAAAATGGAAGAGAAATCGGAAAGAATTATACTAACTGGGGACTTCAATACAAATATAAATTGGAATACTCTAGATATAAATAGCCAAGAAAGCTGTTGGGACCAAAAGCTCTTGGATCTCGTACAAGAGCTTTTCTTAACGCAACATGTGAGGGAAACCACTAGAAAAAGAGGACTTGATGTACCTTCAGTGCTAGATCTAATATTTACTAGGCAAGAAAATGACATTGACAGTTTAATATATCACCCTCCACTCGGCAAAAGCGATCATGCAGTACTAAATTATAACTTCAGGATAGCATATGACATAGTAAACAGCAATGACAGTTACAAAAAGAGCCTAAACTATAAAAAGGGAAATTATCAAGACCTAAAGAAGTATTTCTTAGAAGATGATTGGGAAAATGAGCTTAGAGGACAAGATTTAAATGCTGTATATAAAAAATTTTGTGAATTTTATGAAATAGGAGTCCAGAAGTACGTCCCACAGCACGAAGAAGCAGATAAGAAAATACAGAAATGGTTCAATACAGAATGTAAAAAGTCTAAAGAAAGGAGAGATTTGTTGTGGAATAGATACAGAAGACACAATAGTGAAAGGGCGTATAATAATTACAAACAGGCAAGAAACGACTATACAAGAATAAGGAGGGAAGCCCAAAAACAGTTTGAGGAGGATATAATAAATAAAAGTAGTGATCAACCAAAGCTGTTTTACAGCTATATCAGAAGCAAAACCAAAGTAAAAGATATAATACAATTCATTACGGACGAGGGAATCACTTATACACAAGAGAAAGATATTTGTGAAGCACTAAATAAGAATTTCCAATTAGTTTTTACAAAGAAAAAAATTTTGAGAGGGACTATGTGGAACACGCATGTCCACACATACTACCAGATTTACAAATAGCAGAAAAAGTAATACAGGAGGAGTTAAGTAGATTAGACAGGAAAAGCAAGTGGTCCTGATGAAATTTCATGTTGGGTGTTACAAGAATGTGCAAAGGAGTTAAGTAAACCATTATTTTTAATTTTCAAGAAATCCTTGAGTCAAGGGAAACTACCTGATATTTGGAAAAAAGCAAATATAGTCCCCTTATTCAAGAAAGGAAATAGACAAAATCCTCTCAACTACCGACCAGTATCACTGACCAGTGTTGTAAGCAAGGTACAGTATTAGAAAAACTTATAAGAAAAGCTTGGGTAAATCATCTAGAAGAACACAGTATGATAACAGAAAGACAGTTTGGTTTCAGAAAAGGAAAATCATGTGTTACTAATCTGTTGAGCTACTATGACAGTGTAACAAACACAATACAGGAAAGGGAAGGATGGGTGGACAGTATCTATTTAGATTTCAAGAAAGCTTTTGACACAGTACCACACCAAAGACTTTTATGGAAGCTGTACCATCAAGGAGGAATTCGAGGCAAACTGTTTTGTTGGATGCAAGACTTTCTCATAAAAAGAGAAATGAGGACAGTACTAAGAGGAAACTACTCATCATGGAAAGAAGTGACTAGTGGAGTACCACAGGGTTCAGTGCTGGCACCAATCATGTTTTTAGTGTACATAAATGATATAAACAGTAACACTGGAAATGAGAGCTATCTGAGTATGTTTGCAGATGATGCAAAAATACAAAGGAGAATTACTAGCACAGACTCTTGTAGGGAGCTACAAGAAGAATTAAATAAACTTCATGAATGGAGTAGTATATGGCAAATGGAATTCAGTGTGGACAAGTGTCATGTAATCAAGTTTGGTAAAAGTGGAAAAAGACCTGATTGGGATTATAAGTTAGGAAATAAAACCCTATACACATCAGAAAGAGAGAAAGACCTAGGTGTGATTATCAATAACAGACTATCTCCGGCTGACCACATCAGCGAGAAGGTACGGAACATGTATACACTGCTTGCAAATATGAGAATAGCATTCACATACATAAATGAAGACATGCTAAGAAGGATAATAACATCATTCATTAGACCAACCCTGGAATATGCATCAGTAGTCTGGAGTCCTCATCTCAAAAAGCACATAGACAAGATTGAAAAAGTTCAAAGGGCCGCTACAAGATGGATACCAAGCTTAAGGGACCTAAGCTACGAAGAAAGACTAAATAAACTGAATCTACCAACACTACAGGAGAGAAGGAAAAGAGGTGACATGATAATGCTATATAAGTGCATATCAGGAAAGGAGAAAATAGACATAAATGATTACTTAACATATGGAGAAGCATCAGCAAGAGGACACTGCAAAAAAACTGCATAAGAAGAGAGGTGATAAAGACGTAAGGAAATTCAGTTTCCCAAACAGAGCAATTGATCAATGGAATGCACTACCGAATGAAATAGTGTGTGCCAAAACAATTCACAAATTTAAGGATATGTACGATAAATATGGTTTAAGACACGGGACAGTACGAGCTTGACTCATTCCTGTAAAGATACAATTAGGTAAGAACAATTAGGTAAGGTAAGAACACACACACACACACACACACACACACACACACACACACACACACACAGTACTAAGAGGAAACTACTCATCATGGAAAGAAATGACAAGTGGAGTACCACAGGGTTCAGTGATGGCACCAATCATGTTTTTAGTGTACATAAATGATATAAACAGTAACGCTGGAAATGAGAGCTATCTGAATATGTTTGCAGATGATGCAAAAATACAAAGGAGAATTACTAACACAGACTTTTGTAAAGAGCTACAAGAAGAATTAAATAAACTTCATGAATGGAGTGGTACATGGCAAATGGAATTCAGTGTGGAGAAGTGTCATGTAATCAAGTTTGGTAAAAGTGGAAAAAGACCTGATTAGGATTATAAGTTAGGAAATAAAACCCTATACACATCAGAAAGAGAGAAAGACCTAGGTGTGATTATCAATAACAGACTATCTCCGGCTGACCATATCAGCGAGAAGGTACGGAACATGTATACACTGCTTGCAAATATGAGAATAGCATTCACATACATAAATGAAGACATGCTAAGAAGGATAATAACATCATTCATTAGACCAACCCTGGAATATGCATCAGTAGTCTGGAGTCCTCATCTCAAAAAGCACATAGACAAGATTGAAAAAGTTCAAATGGCCGCTACAAGATGGATACCAAGCTTAAGGGACCAAAGCTACGAAGAAAGACTAAATAAACTGAATCTACCAACACTACAGGAGCGAAGGAAAAGAGGTGACATGATAATGCTATATAAGTGCATATCAGGAAAGGAGAAAATAGACATAAATGATTACTTAACATATGGAGAAGCATCAGCAAGAGGACACTGCAAAAAAACTGCATAAGAAGAGAGGTGATAAAGACGTAAGGAAATTCAGTTTCCCAAACAGAGCAATTGATCAATGGAATGCACTACCGAATGAAATAGTGTGTGCTAAAACAATTCACAAATTTAAGGATATGTACGATAAATATGGTTTAAGACACGGGACAGTACGAGCTTGACTCATTCCTGTAAAGATACAATTAGGTAAGAACACACACACACACACACACACACACACACACACACACACACACACACACACACGAGTTGACATTTTACCTTGTCCTCTAACCTTGGCCTTTGAGTGACTGATCTCAAAATTAAATCCCTTCGTTATCAATGGTGTACGGAATGGGGGTCTAGGAGTGGGGGGCGGTCACCTCAGAACAAGTAAAATGTGCTTTCTTCTGAACAAAAACGGATTGTTCATGGCAGATCCTTGTGTTGGTGTACTGATTCACGCATCTTTAAAGAGAATTATGGTTAAAACTATGGCAGTCTTGGCATATTAAGAAGGTATTATTATCCTTAAGGTGTGAGGGTAAACAGATGTAATGGTTTGGGTCTGTTTTGATCCCTATTCCTTACCATCAGCTTCCATGTCAACATAAGTCTCAGTATGATTTTTTGAGACAAATTACTTACACACAATTTCTATGTTTATTCGTATTTGTGTACTGTGCATATTTAGTACTACATATTGAGATATTGCACCTTCAGGATCTCTGTGCTGCTTTTAATTATTTTTTTGATTTGTCAATTAACAACATATTCCACCGCATGTTTGTCTTAATATCTGTGTTATTTCATACCAGTGATCATACCATACATACATACATACCCTACATACATACATACATAGCATACATACATGCATACATACATACATACATGCATAATGGTGCTGGGGAGTAGGGAGTTGAGGTATGGAGGTACGGGAGGGAAATATGGAGGTAAGGGAGGGAGATGTGGAGGTAAGGGAGGTATGGAGGTAAGGGAGGTATGGAGGTAAGGGAGGGAGGGAGTGAACTGGGTTAAGGGAGTCTACGGTATCTGGGTCAGTGTTGTGTGTGACATGTAAGGTGGTTAGACACGCACATGTACGTTATGATGACTGGCGTATACACACACACACACACACACACACACACACACAAAGGTAAACATAGGACAGTAACAAACAACAACAACAATACTCTTTTCACTCTAACGTGGTCTAGAATTGCCATTTCTCCCTCTTGAGTACTGAACTGTGACTATAGATTAACCCTGGAATATGGTGCTAGTCACGAAGAAGTGCTGTGGACAGGATGTAGAGCCTCCACTGAGCTACGTGAAATAAATGATATAAAAAAGGGCCAGTTTGTTACATGAAACTCAATAAGCCTTGTTTTTGAGGGACGGATGAGTCTCCTTGGTTACTAGTCAAATCAAACCTCTAAATACACTGCACTTAGCCATCAACCAAGCTGAAAGGTATTATAAATCAAATGCACTGTAAAATGTATCAGTTGAGGTGTGTGTGTGTGTGTGTGTGTGTGTGTGTGTGTTGGATGGAAAATAGTGTGTACCTAGACAGATGCTGCGTGACCGCCATAATGGGGAAAAAGCACGACAGCAGGGAGACAGTGTAATAGCGGTAGTAGTAGTTGTAGTAGAAGGGTTAAATCTGGCTCTCATGGTCAGGTGGGAAAAGAGGTCTGGATATGATGGTGCTGGTAATGAGTTATTTGTTTATTGTTTCATTCATTTGGTCCTTTACTTGTGCAGGTGGAATGAAGAGAAGTTGCTGAAATAAGAAGTGTACAGATTCTTGTTTTAATAATCTCTTCCGGTCATCTCCCGCAGGATGTAAGGCTCAGATAAGATTCGCTGCCTGACAGGATGCTTCGTTAGGCAAGAGATAGGTAAATAGTATTTCTCTCTCACTTTGTAAACTTCTCAAAGAATTACCAGCAAAGTTATTATTATCAAGGCTAATTCCGAGAATGACAACTACCTTTTTCATTATGCAATACAGCAAAATAAAGAAGAATATCTATGAGATATGCATGCGGAAAGATGGTGACAGTTTTTCATTTTCAAAAGTGATCTATGACTCATGTGACGTACCATATTTACGTATTTTGTGAATACTGCAAGATTCCAGGATCCTTATAATGAATCTTCCAGTTATGGAAGTAACGTAAACTGGTCTTACTATATATACTGCATTGAAAACGTATACGTAAATGAAATGAGGGAAAATGATGAAAATTTCTACTATTCGGCAACTACTCAGCTATGACGTCAAAAGTGAACACGCACGCGCTCCCAGTAACCCATGTGACTCTGGGGCGGGAGGTTGCGCATCTCCCAAGCTCCACGATATTTGTGCATAAACCCTCATATTTCCCCGTTATTCATTCGTCGTCCATTGATCATCCCTGGATCTTTCACTACTCACGGTGAATTGGAGTGTACATACCGATAAAAAACAGTGAGAATCGCTAGAGGGAGTTTTTACGAAAGGACATCAGCTGGTCATGATGGATCCCGCCCGTCCGCAAAAATGGCTCCTATTTTTCGCATTTTTCACACTCTGCCTCCTCTCCTTCGCCCACCCCGCGTCCGCACAGGTGAGAAATAATTTAGAGTGGGTATATTTCAAGTGGGAAAGTGGGCAGTGATGTTGGGACCGCCGTTGTAAGGGTGGGGTTTGTGTATGTGTTTATGTGGGTTAGGGGGAAGGGGTTTGTCTGTATGTCTGAAGCTTTCCTGTGTTTTGAGAGAGAGAGAGAGAGAGAGTTGAGAGCGAATGATATGTGTAGAGTGAGAGAGATCGCTAGAGAGGGTAAGAAACCGACAAGCTGTGAGCAAGGAAAAGTGAGAGGGTGAGTGAGAGGTGTGGCAGGGATAGTGAAAGCGAGAGAGGAGGAGTGTACGGTATGTGTGCAAGGCTATGATTTATAGGCTGAGAGAGAGTACACAAAGATTGCATTTTAGTGTAGGTGTTACATAGATACACAGATCCTCATAGCCTCCAGGGTCCTTATTTAGACTGTAATAACTTCTGTAGATGGCATTTTGTAGATTTAACTTTATATATTTAACCTGACAAGTATTCCGAACCCCTTTTAGCTCCGTTGGTGGCCAGGTGTAGTCAGATTGGTGGGTAAATTTGAATAGTAACCAAGGAGACTCGGAGCACATAAGTAAGGCTGAGTTTCATGTAACCGTCATTAATTTAGAATATTTGTAATGGGAGTGACAGTTCCATCCAATGAAAATAAAAGGTAAGAGTTTAATAAAAGTCCCCGAAAATATGGATAATTCTCCGCAGTAGCCATTTCCCGTAACACCTCTTCCTTAGCGATTTACTCAGCATATTTACTTAGCATATTGCACATATTGTTTTATATGCTGTTTGCACGGCATTGGTTAAGTTGATATTGTACTTCACATCAGTAAAATACAGGAGTTGAGGTGTAACATGCAGCATAAATCGCTAAGGGAGATGTGCTGTGGAGCGTCCTGTGCTGCCTAGAATTCAGTGCAGTAGGCCTAGTATGAATTTTTTTCGTAATTCACCTATTCTTACCTCCAGACGATTTCTTCAGCCATAGGAAAAAATTCACCTTGAAGGGGTTAGATTAATCCTAGTACCGGTTTGCTCTTTTTTTTTTTATGCAAGGAAGAAGGAACCAAAGGCCAAAAGTCAGCAATAATATTCCCTCTAAGAAAAAAAAAAACGAAAACAAGAGCCAAATTCAAGATCTCTTCATTTATTCTAACTTGGCGTAAATACTAAGCTTTATTGTCTAGCTTTTTATTTTTTATTTTTTTTAGATCTCCCTAACTCACTTTAAGTCTGCATCTTCAGTACTGAGTTGTGACAAGGAAGTAGCACTAGAAAGTGATGCTAGTCACGAAGAAGTTGTGAGAGGTAAAGCCGTAGTACTGGCTTCCGCAATTAGCTGCAAAAGGACGCAAAACTGGGTCAAATTAAGGTGAAAAGAGTGCCGTGATAAGAGAGTACGCCGGTGAAAATAGTGCAGCAAAAAGAGTACCGTACGGTAAGAAAGAGCACCGGTACGGTAAGAAGAGTACAAGGAAAAGAGTACGGTGAAAAGAGTACAAGGAAAAGGACGGTAAAAAGAGTGCAAGGAAAAGATTGTGGTGAAAAGAGTACGGTAAAAAAAATCCATCCATCCATCATCCAGTCCTACGTTGCCCCATGAGGGGCGTAGGAGACCGGGGCTAGGCAAGTTGGTCCTGACATTTAAGAGGAGAGTGAAGAAGATTACGGTAAAAAGTACAGCGGAAAGAGTACGGTAAAAAGAGTACCGTACGGTGAAAAGAGTACGGCCAAATGAGTACGGTACGGTATAGTAAGTCGCACCTCAGGCTCATCTGCATGTAAACCTAGTGGACTGCAGGCTGAACTCTCTCTCTTTCTCTCTCTCTCTCTCTCCAGCAGTTTACCATCCTTATTTCGGGGGAGAGAGAGGGAATTGAGAGGGACATTTGTATAACCGGGCCGCTCCACCGCCTAGTCTATCAGTGCCACCATTTGAAGGCGTCCCTATGCAGTGTCTTAATTCATCCTGCTTATGAACTAGATTTACCGCTTGATTTTATTCAGTTTAAAAAATACACATTTTGATTAAGATATTTTTCGTTTTTATTGCCATTGACACGATTTTTTTTTTTTTTTTTTTAGTATATATCGTTAAAAGGTGGCATATATCTACCTGTATATCTGTATAAGAAGCTGAAGAGAGAGAGAGAGACTTGAACCACTCTTGACATGTCATTGCGGCCCAGACCTAAATTTTTCACCTTGTGAGAAAGGGGGGGGGGTGACCCATGCTTACTAAAATATAAAGGCAATAATTATAGGACGGAGATGTTTTATTTCCGTTCATATATGCGGTATACTGTATTTCCCTGTTTAGGCTATATGTGCTGTATACTGTATTGCCCTGTTTATGTGCTGTATACTGTAATGACGTGTTTATATGTGCGGTATACTGTATTCCTGTGTTTATATGTACGGTATACTGTATATCCCTGTTTATTTGTGCGGTATACTGTATTCCCCTGTTTATATGTGGGGTATAATGTATTTTACGATGTACTGGCACCATTAATTCACGGTATACACAGCCGGGTCGGTGAGAGGATAGCCCGGTTTACCCTTTCTTGACGACAGGTTACCGTACCGACCCCCCCCCCTCACTATGACTGGCCAGGTGACACTGCCTGATTAAAACAGGTGTCTCCAGGTGCCTTCCCGTAACTCGAACCATTTTCGCTAGATCCTGGTTTTGCCCCTTATGGAATTGGTGAGAGAGAGAGAGAGAGAGAGAGAGAGAGGCAGGTTGGAGCTAGAGTTCTTTATTTTCTTTAATGTTTGGAGCCACATCGAACCCGTAACGTTAGAGAAAGTAAAATAACTTTAACCTGTCTTTCTCCCACCCAACGTGTCCACTTGTAATAGATCCCCTACACTGACCCCTTATCTTTAACCTCCTATCGTATGATCACCTCACGTGGGGTCATATGGTATTCTGAGCGACTGGCGGTTTCCTAACACCATCTCGTTAGCGATTTACCCTACACATTACGCCTCAGCATACCCTTGTACCCGCTTGTTATGTTATGTGGATGTTGACAGGATATAAATAAGAGTTTTCTAGTTGTAATATGTGAAATAAATCGCAAAGGAAGGTGTGTTACGAAGCTGTCACCTAGAATACGGTACGATAGTGCGTTATGCTGTGATATGCAAACTAAATTGTAAGGGAAGAGGCGTTACGGAGCTGTCAACTAGAATACGGTACGATAGTGTGTTATGCTGTAACATGCAGACTAAATCGCAAAGGAAAAGGATTAGGCTACGAACCCGTCACTAGAATACGGTACGATAGTGTGTTATGGTGTGAAATGCAAACTAAATCGCTAAGGAAGAGTGTTACGCAACTCTCTATGGCATCCAGAATGCTTTACGATGGTCACACAGCACGTGACCTGCCCCCTTACCATTAGCCTAATCTCTGTCGTGCTAATCACCTCATTCGGGTAAGTAGATTACCATACGAGATAATAAAAGTACCTACCGGTACACCTGTCCCCCAAGCACCTTTTCCATAGCGATTTACTTTCCAAACTCGGCCATTAATATATATATATATATATATATATATATATATATATATATATTTTGCATCTTTTATCTTTTAATGGGGACAGATTACATGAATAACGCACAAGAATAAAGTAACGGTGCAGACTCAGAAATAAACCGGTGAGGGAAAGGTGTTACTAAGCCTCCGTCCCTAGAGATAAAGAAATGAGTGTAATGAGCGAGGGAATGGATGGGATGGGGCGGAATATTGAAAGATCAGGGGGCTAGGGCAGGACAGCGTACAGGGTTGGTGTTGAGTTAGAGATTTGTGTAAAAGAAAATTATTTCAAACTTATATACGCCTAGAGGGAAAATTTTGGATTGGCGGGGGGGGGGGAGTGTAAGGAATGGGCGTGGTTTAAGCAAAAGAATGGATGGGATGGGTTGGGCTTGAAATCCTATCGAAGAGGGCTATTGCTGGCTTGGGTGGGGGTGTGAGGAATGGGTGTGGTAAGCAAAGGAAAGGATGGGATGGGTTGGGAGTGGGATAGGCGATGGGACTGCGGCGGGAAAGCATGCCCTGTTGAAATGAGTGATGTAGAATTAGTGTTTCGAGTGAAGTGAAGGTTTTTTGTATATCATCCATCAATGAAAGTATCGATAGGGAGAGGAAGTAGACGTGAGAGACAGGGAAGTGGGTGGAATGTTTTGGAATTGTGGTGTGGGTGTTTTGGTGGCCATTAGAGTGTAAACTGTGAAACTAGGTGCTGAAGGACATTATTTGAGACAAGTAAAGATTTATTCAAAGTTGCCAGAATACACACACACACACACACACACACACACACACACACACACACACACTCGAAACCTTGCTGTCCCTAGCATTCCATCTTCTGACAAGCAAAAATTTACGGTATCATATAGCTAGCCAGTGACTAGGCATTTTAGAGATAGATAATAGCTAGCTAGATAGATAGATAGATACCGGTAGATAGATAGAGTAAATATTATCTGAATGGGTCCTTTATCTTCAGGGTAGTAATGATATAAGTGTCACATGTTGTATTATCTTTTATCTCATTCGGTGAAGGGCTTACACTTGGTAATGGCAGCTGTGTTGATAGCATGTGTAGCAAGGCCTGGAGAGAGAGAGAGAGAGAGAGAGAGAGAGAGAGAGAGGATCTGTTGGCCTTGTGAAATAGCCTGAGAGCATAGAGGTAGGAATAGGGTAGAGTCGGCGTGAGAAGGCTCCGGTGAAGCCAGAGAACTGTCAAACGGCCATATTGGTCAAGTCAAGAGGTCACGGCAACACCTACTTGAAGAAGATTGCTGTGCACTCCTACCTCTATGGCTGTGCCCATAGAGGTAACAGTCCTAATCCTACCTTTATGCCTGAGAGAGAGAGAGAGAGAGAGAGAGAGAGAGAGAGGATCTGATAGCCTTGTGAAATAAGATCGTGTGACGGAGCAAAATTAATAGCCTAGTCATTGGGTTGAAGGTTTGTTGGTGTGTGTGTGTGTGTGTGTGTGTGTGTGTGTGTGTGTGTGTGTGTGTGTGTTTGTTTGTGTGTGTGTGTGTGTGTGTGTGTGTGTGCTGTTATACACATTTTAGCTTGTTTTTTCCTCTAATGTATTATCGGTATTTTGTAAGAATTTTACCTTATCATTTGTAGGTCTGTCCAGAGAATTCCCCCCCCCCACTCTCTCTCTCTCATGACTCATTTACGTATGACACCATTTTGTTGCGCGGGAATTTGGATATATCGGATGTAGCAAGCGAACTTTACCGGTTACGTTTTTATTAGATATCGATAAGGGACTCCCGTTATTTTTATTGCTTATATTTAATGCGTAAAGATAATGATAACTGTGATTAGCTGTGTGTTTTGAGTACCGGAAACTTATTTTTAATCTGTATTGTTATTTTACTACTACTACCGGTATTATTACTACTACTACTACTACTACTACTACTACTGCCACCACCACCGCCCCTACTAGTACCGTACTACTACTGCTGCTGCTGCTGCTGTCATAATTCTCATATTATTATTATTATTATTATTATTATTATTAAATGGGATGAATTTTGTACGGATGAGAGTATAGCAAAGGTTTGACATCTCTTTGAACTAAACACTCACCTGATTGACTCTCAGATTGGCGTTAGGTGAAGCTAATTGTGGCAGCTTTGTTTGTAAGGTGGAGTGAGGATTCCAGGGGCTTGAATGAGGAGTGGATGAGTGTGTGGCCCACTGCATTCCCTATGCCGTTAGTTAGGTCTCACAGTATACCTTTTTTTGTTCATTTTCATGCTTTCTGGACCCTACCTGACCACACCTGCGGGAGGGAGCAGTCAGGATGATGATAGTGGTGGTGGTGGTAATAATAATAATGATAATAATAATAATAATATATAATAGATAAATCCTTTCGGTGTAGGTTAGTACTTCACTTTAGGAATATCAGTGATTTATGTTTCTTCATGCAATCAGTACGGTAATATGCATATGAGCTGTCATCTAGTATATGTCATTTACCCCCCTCCTCTCTCTCTCTCTCTCTCTCTCTCTCTCTCACATCCAGGACAAGCAAGACGTGTCAAGTTGTCTCATTCCTGCCTTATTCTTAATCCAGGTTACGTCATAAGCATCCACCTTCTTAAAAATCACCTTAAGATTTACCTGCCAGTGTTCAGTCACGTTGAATTTACCCTTGACGGCATTTGTTCATGTATACTTATGTTCATCTCTCTCTCTCTCTCTCTGGGTGGGATTTTGTTCTTGTGTAGTTATATGTTGTTCATTCTCTCTCTCTCTCTCTCCTGGACTTGGGACTTTGTTCATGTAAAGTTAGATGGTATTCCTCTCTCTCTCTCTCTCTCTCTCCCCCTTTGACGTGGGGTTTTGTTCATGTACCGGTAGTTATGTGTTCATGTCTCTCCTTCACCCCCCCCTCCCCGGCTTTACACCTTCGCATATCACTACACTGGTGCTAATTCCTTAATACCGTACCGTCCATAATGAATACATGCCAGTGCTGTCTCCTTGTCGTCTGGTGTGGTGGTATTAACGGTGGTATTTTTATGCTTTGGTGTGGTGGTATTAACTGGTAATTTTATGTTCTGGTGTGGTGGAATTAACTGGTATTTATATAATCTGGTGTGGTGGTATTAACGGTGGTAATTTTATGATCTGGTGTGGTGGTATTGTCTGGTAATTTACATGATATGGTGTGGTGGTATTAGCTGGTATTTTTATGCTCTGGTGTGGTGGTATTAACGGTGGTATATTTATCTGGTGTGGTGGTATTGACAGGGGTGATTTGATATGCCGGTGAGTCCGTGGATGGCTGGATAACACTGATAAGAAATTCAACTCAAACTGCTCCTATCCTAAAATGGGACTGATACCGCGTTCTCTCAGATAGCAGACTCATATTCTTACCTTTTAACCAGCATCTGTAGGGCACCTGATACTAGTAATCCCCTCATCTGTCTGTCTGTCTGTCTCTCTGTCTGTCTCTGTCTGTCTGTCTCTGTCTCTGTCTGTCTGTCTGTCTGTCTCTCTGTCTGTCTGTCTGTCTGTCTCTCTCTCTCTCTCTCTCTCAACTCCTTGAATACCGCCCTTGTCTCTTAATGTATTTTTGTCTTTTTCTTTCACTTAAGAAATGCCTGTTATAATCTAGCGTCTTACTAGGCAGTGTTCTGGACAATTACGTAGGACTATCCAATCTCTCAAGGTTGAAAAAATATCCTTGCTTCATAAAATCGTAAGGAAATGGCAACAACTAAAGAAAAGACGGGTTCACTGTCTTCAGATTTCAACACCTTCTTCTTCACCTGCTTAGAGAAAAGGTGGCGTCTCAGTTTATCCTTTCTAGTTATAATCGTCTCTCCAAAGCTGAATAAAACTGTCTGGAGAAAGGAAGCAAACGGAAAAGCGTATGTTTGTAATTTTTAGGTAAACACTCACTCCATTGACACACTCTTGGGTGATTAATATACTGTTGTTTGACGTTATTTGGAATGCTAGAGTTGTTCCCACCGTGAGATGGTTAATTGTACCAGTATGAACACCCCTTCACTCTCAGCTAAATAAAATCGTCTGGCGTTATGGGGAAAGGAGTATATGCTGTACAGTACTATATTTCCCCTACCTTGGCCTAAAATTGTCATCTCTATATTGAATTATGTTTTAACTTTGAATAATAACACTAGAAATATGGTACAGATCACAAAGAAGTGCTAAGGAAAGGATGTAGAGCTGTAGCATTGTCTTATTCAGCCACTGAGCTACGTGAATCAAGCAGCAGAAGGACTTAAATCTAGGCCAAGTTAAGGTGAAGGAACTACAGAATGATCACAACCATGGGAGGGTTAAAGTGCTTTGGATTTGGCGACCATAAAAGCTTAATCTCGGTAGTCGGGATATTGGAGTTTGAATATTTGATTAAGTATTAACGGTCTCTTGATTATACAGTACACCTTGTTTATATTTGCACTGAAGTTGAATTTGATGGCGCAGGGGTATAGAGGAGAAAGAGGGAGCAGGAGGGACGGAGGGAAGAGGAAAGGAGGGATGAGGGAGAGTACGGGAGGAATCGTAGAAGAGATGCGGGGAAGAGGGAGGGAGGTATGTGTGCGAGGGGAAGGGGAAAGGGACATTGTGGAGGTGAAAGACGGGAGGAAGGTAAGGAGGAGTGGGAGAGGTCACAGAGGAGGTAGAGGGAGGGGTAAGGGGAGGGGAATGGGGAGGCAAAAAGTGTGGGGTGATAAAGATTTAGAGTGGGAGAGGGGAAGGGGAGGGTAATGGAGATAGAGGGGTTGAAGGGGAGTGGTTTTAGGGTACAGGAGAAAGAGGGGGAGGGATTTGAGGGAGGGAGAGATGGGGGAGGGGGAGGGGTTTAAGGGAGGGAGAGGTGGAGGAGGGAGGGAGGATAATGTGGCAGGGGGAGGAGTTATGGAGGTGAAAGGAGGAGGGAGGGGAGGGGAAGGAGAAAGAGACAGCTGGTGGAGGAGGAGGGCGTTGCTAGGGGGAGGTGAAGAGGGTGAGAGTGGGAGAGAGGGAGGGGTTGCAAAAAAGGGGAGGGAGAGATGGGAACGGGAGGGGAGGGAAAGAATGGAGAGGGGGGGAAAGAATGGAGAGGGGAGGGAAAGAATGGAGAGGGAAGGGGAAGGGAAAGAATGGAGAGGGGAAAGGGAGGGAAAGAATGGAGAGGAGGGAGGGGGAAGAATGGAAAGGAGAGGGGGAAGGAAAGAATGGAGAGGAGAGAGGGAGGAAGAGCAGGAAATGAGAAGACAATGGAAGGCCGATGGGAGAAGTTATATCCAAGGTTACTATTCTGTCTAATAAATGGATAGGAAAGCAGGAAGGCACCTCACACACACCAAACCCTGCAGTCGAAGCCGGTGGGAAATAGTGAGAAGGATTACAGAGGAGGAGGGAGACGAGGGGATTAGCTAGGCGAGGGGAAAGTAGAGGGGAATGGGAGGGATTAAAGAATAGAAGAGGGAAAGAACTGGAGAGAAGGGAATGATGTACCATAAGGGTTGTAGAGAGAAGGGGAGGAAGAAGGGAGGCTTGGGTTGAGGGGAAAGGGTAGGAAGGGTTACTGAGGAGAAGCGTGGAGAAAGAGGGGATAAAGTAAGGGGAAGGGTAGAGGGAGGGGAATTAATGAGTGTCGAGAATAGATAGGGTTGGGCAGGGTAAGTATGGGAATGTGCAGTAGGGAGAGAAAATGGAGGAGTGAGAGAAAATGGGGGTCGCGAAAGAGCACTGGAGGTGGAGGAAACACACACACACACACACACACACACACACACACACACACACACACACACACACACACACACACAGCCATGTAAATATCGTGGAAGAGAATGCTAAAGCGAGATTGGTAGAATAAATCGCTAAGGAAGTTGTGCTAGGAAACCTGGTATGGCATCTGGACAGCATCCCGTAATAACAACGTTCTTGTTATGACAACATTAGGTAGAGTGGTAAATATTCCTGTTAGCACCCGCAGTCAGATGACGTAATTCAGAAATGTTATGGCTACCACCTGACGATTTGAGACACCTGGGACACACCGCAGGCAGTGAAGGGGATATTGAAGTTATTTCCTTTGGCTTGAGAAGTACCCCAGAATGAAGAAAAAAGTGGAGAATACGTCATCATACTGAAGAGGTTATGTCATTGATCCCCAGACGTGTGTGTGTGTGTGTGTGTGTGTGTGTATGTGTGTGTGTGTATGTGTTTTACCTGTATATCCTCGCAAAATACCTGTTGGGGAATCGTTTTGTGTGTATGTTTGTGTGTGTGTTTTACCTGTATATCCTCGTAAAATACCTGTCGGGGGATCGTTTTGTATGTGTGTGTGTGTGTGTGTGTGTGTGTGTGTTACCTGTATATCCTCGTAAAATACCTGTCGGGGGGATCGTTGTGTGAAGTTTGCACCTTTAGTAGGACATACTGGCAATATCCATCACTACCTACCGTAACTCTGGCATCGCTCCGTGTAACATGACCATCCTCTTAAGGCCAGTGATCTTAAAGTAGTCTCAGTAGCCCCAGTGAGTATGGAAATGGGTTCTTGGGGGTAGACTAATCCAGAAAGGCATCCTGAAAAAAGTGAACAGTTTCGTGTATGGTAACTACGACTAACTGGGATCTGTTTGTAGTCATTATTTGTGTATGAATGTTATTATGTTGAAAAAATAAGTGAAAGAAGTCATAGAATTCACCTGTTTCTTCGTAGCCATTGTCGTTTTTCTGTTTACAGGAAATTGAAAATGAAAAATGTAATAATGTGAGAGAGGAAAAGGATGATTTAGAGTTGAATCTGGGGGTATCGGATTCAAAAAAGTGTAAGAAGCACAGTCATAAAGTTAAGTAAATCGATAAACCATCCAGATTAAACCAAACGGCCCGGTCGGTTATGCCCCAGCCTTCCGACCTGGCCTTGGCATCCTTGAGACATCCTTGGCATCCTCTGAGTATAACCTCAGTAGATTATCATTTCCTTAAGCTGTAGAAGATACTGGAAGGGAGGGGGAGACCGAGGATGAGATGGAGGGATGGAGAGGTATATGGGAGAGGGGGTGTAAGTTGGGGGAGTGGAGAGTGAGAGACTAACTAGGAGCGTTTGTGAGTGAATGTTGCACCGTGTCAGTAGCCAATCAGTAAAGCAGAATATCGCCTGAGCCTCGCGTGATTACCCCCTCCCTCCTTCCTCGTCTTTCCCCTCCCTCACGCTCGTCTTTCCTCCTTCCTCCCGCTTTCCTCCCTCACTCTTTCTTTCTTCCTCTCCTTCCTTCATTTCCACCTTATTTTTTACTTCTTTCCTCCTTCTTTCCTCCTGCATTGTTCCTCCCTTCCTCCTTCCTCCATCCTTATCCACTCACGTCTCATGCCTTTCCTTTTTTCATGCTTTCTCATTTTCTTTTCTCCCTTCCTCCTTGTCTCTCCTTCCTTCCTCCCTTTTTTCTCACCTCTTATATCTATCTCATTTTTCCTCACTCCTCTCCTTCACTTCTTGCCATCCTCTTCTCCTCTTCCTCCTCTCTTTTTCCCTTCCTCCTCTCCTCGTCTTCCGAGCCTCCTCTCCTCTTCTTCCCTTCCTTTTCTCCTATTCTTCCCTTCCTTTTCTCCTATTCTTCCCTTCCTCCTCTCCCCTTCTTCCCTTCCTCCTCTCCTCTTCTTCCCATCATCTTCACTTCTTCCCTTCTACTTCTCCTCTTCTTCCCTTCCTCCTCTCCCCTTCTTCCCATCATCTTCACTTCTTCCCTTCTACTTCTCCTCTTCTTCCCTTCCTCCTCTCCCCTTCTTCCCATCATCTTCACTTCTTCCCTTCTACTTCTCCTCTTCTTCCCTTCCTTTTCTGGCCTTCCTCTTCGCTTCTCTTCTCATTTTCTATTCATCATCTTCGTAAATTCTTTCTTTTCGTCTCCTCTTCCTCCCCTTTCTCTGTTATTCTCTTCGTTTCTCCCGTCTTTACTCTCTCTCTCTCTCTCATCTTTCCTACTTCTTCCTTTCTCACTTCCTGTCTGTACCTGTTTCCACTTGCCTTCCTGTTTAACTCACTCTCTCTCTCTCTCTCTCTCTCTCTCATATCTTTCCTACTTCTTCCTTTCTCACTTCCTGTCTGTACCTGTTTCCACTTGCCTT
>NC_136992.1:30425532-30503032 GCF_032717465.1 Coenobita brevimanus | reverse complement strand
GTGTACGTTATTTATATAATCTCCATTTTCTTTTTCAGGTAAATTTGGATAAACAGAATGGTACCCGTGGAGAACACTCACTAGAGGTAGAGTAAGGCTAATTGTGGTAGTGATGTGGTAGTTGTGGTTGTGATGGTTGTACTTTTGGTAGTGATGGTGATACTTGTGGTTATGATTGTGATGGTTGTGGTGGTGATGTCGGCAGTTGTGATGATGGTGGTAGTTGTGTTGATGGTGGTAGTTGTGGTTGTGATGGTGGTGGTAGTTATGGTGGTGGTGGTGGTAGTTGTGATGATGGTGGTAGTTGTGATATAGTGGTTGTTGTGATTATAATGGTGATCGGTATGGTTGTGATGATGGTGTTGTGGTGGTGATGATGGTAGTTGTGGTGGTGATGGTGGTGGTAGTTGTGGTTAGTTAGGGCGTGCAATCTCTGTGCTTGTTATCTTAATCCCAGTGTTTAATCTCTCTCTCTCTCTCTCTCTCTCTCTCTCTCTCCTTCATCCATCCATCCATTATTCTTTCCAGCCTTTATTTCTTCCTCTAGTCCTTCCTTCCTTTCTTCCTTGTAATTTCTCTCCTTTCTATTTTCGTTCGTTACTCCTAACCACTCCCTCTTCTTTCCCTCCCTCCCTCTCTCTTCTTTCCCTCCCTTCCTCCCTCTTCTTTCCCTCCTTTCTTCCCTCCTTCTTCTCACTTTCCTTCCTTCCTTCCTTATCATCAGTAGGCTACTCCTTCCCTCCCCGTGTCCAAATGTCTTTCCCTCTCTTTGTTTCTTATTGTAACTATATCCCCCTCTCTTATTACGTCCTTCCTTCCTTCTTTCCTTCCTTCCTTCCTTCCTTCCTTTCATTCTTCCTTCCTTCTTACATTCTTTCCTCTCGTATTCCTTCCTTCCTATTCAGCATAATTTCCTCGCCTTCTTCCTATCAGTCTTTTCTTCCTTCTTCGTAGGGTCTTTGCTTTTTCTCTTTCTCCCTCCCTGCCTCCTTCCCTTCCCCTCCCTCCCTCCTTCCCTCTCTCCCTCCCTCCCTCCCTCCCTCTCTTCTCCTCTCCTCTCCTCTCCTCTCCCTCCCTCCCTCCCTCCCTCCCTCCCTCCCTCCCTCCCTCCCTTCATCTCCCTCCCTCCCTCCCTCCTTTTTCTCCTCACTCCCTTCACCCGGAACGGACTGGCCTGGGAACAGCAGTGGGAATGAAGGGAATGGGTTGGACGTTGACCCTTTCTTCCTTCCTTCCTTCCGTATTCCTTCTTTCCCTCCTTCCTTTCTTCCTTCCTTCCAGTCTTCCTTCCTTCCTTCCAGCCTTCCTTCCTTCCATCCTTTTAGAACGAACCATCTTAGGAATTGGAATGAGGTGAATGGTGTGCGGACGTTAACCCAGCCTGCCCTCATTTTGACTGTCATTACACACACACACACACACACACACACACACACACACACACACACACACACACACACACACACACACACACACACACACACACACACACACACACACACACACACGTTCTTATCTCAGCCTCGCCAGGGTAGGTCATCGCCCGTACCTTCGACCCCATTCCAACCACCATTACCATTCCCATAACAGTCTGTGCTACCTTGGGAGGGAGGGAGGGAGGGAGTAAGATAGAGAGGGAAGGAGAGAGGGAGAAAGATGAAGAGAGAAGGAGATAAGAGGGATAGAGCTGGAGAGGGAGGGATGTAATGAAGGAAAGAGATGGAGAGGAAGGGAGAGAGAGAGATGGAGGGAGGAAGGGAGAGAGGGAAGGAGGGAGGGAAACAGAGAGGGGGGGGGGAGAGGAAGGAGGGCCACAGTTTTAGCAATAGTGTTAGGATCATATTTCATTAAACTTAACCCACATAACGTAGGGAGTTTCCTAGTAAGATTAAAACCGTTTGTCGTTATCTGTCTATCTACACCAGACGCCTTAATCCCGTAAGGGGTGGCCTCAGACAAATCGCCTCCATGTCGCCCTGTCACCTTCCATTTTGCTGCCCTACCACCAGCTCACACCCCTCTCTCTTATTTAGCCTGATAGTAATACACAAGTTCTCCCTCCACGTTTATTTTCTTAGATGTATTTAAGATGGATTATATATACACCTTTTTTTTTTTTTTTTTTTTATGCGAGGAAGAAGGAACCAAAGGCCATGAGCCCGCAGTAACAGTTCCCTCCAAGAGAAAAACAAAATACAATAGAGAGCCAAATTCAAGATCCGATCATTTTGAGATGCCTGGACACACTGCGTTTGAAAGACTGGAGATCATAGGCAGGAGGAAATACAGACAGAGGGAGACAGTTCCAGAGCTGACCTGTTGCATAAATGAAAGACTGGGAATAACGGTTAACTCTTGCATTAGAGAGTTGGACAGAAAAGGGATGAGAGTTTGCTGCCAGACGGGTGCTACGCGCCCGTCGTAGAGGTGGAGGAATGCAAGCAGACAGTTCTTTCACACCTACCAAGACCTTCACAATTAAATCAGAGTTAATATTGAAAACAAGAATAAAAACAAAGCGATGTAAACGGTTATGTAGGCTTGTATTTATCTAGTCAGGTGCTTCGACTGCATATATAAGATTCCTCTGGTATTACGGTAGGGTTTGGGGCAGCTTCCATTACACCAGAGTCACCGAACTTACTAGGCTTCCCAGTGAGAGTAGAGCCATTTGCGGTTAGTCTGATACAACACTACTTCTTTTCCACTAATTTGGCCCCAGCTTTTGTCCTTTTGTAGCTTATTTTACGTTAGGGCTTGCCGTCTCAGTGCTTACTATCTTAATCCCAGTGTTTTATTTCTCTCTCTCTCTCTCTCTCTCTCTCTCTGTAATTCCTTTTTTCCTTCATCCATCCACCCATCCTTCCATCCTTCTTCACTGCCTTCATTTTTTCCTTCAGTTAGTCTTCTTTCATCTCCCTCACTCACTCTTCCTTCCTACCCTCATTCGTCCTTCTTTCCTTCCTTCCTTCACATTTTAAGTTCTCTCTCCCCCTCCCTCAGTTTTCTCACTTTCTTTATTTTCCTTCACTTAGGCTCCTATGTGTATCTACTGTCATGGCAGGAAAAGACAGTGCATCGGGTCTACCTCCTTTCCACAGCACTTCTTCGTGATTATCATACTCTCGTGTTATGCTACTGCTACGCCTCAGCCTTAAGGACGGAGAGATGGGAATTTTAGGAGGGTGAAAAGGATAAAGTTGTTCCCTGAATTATAACCCCTTCACCGCGACGATGTCCTTGTTAGTGTATTCCAATTGCTGTCAGACGATTTTATTCAGCGTAAAAAACACACATTACTCACCTGACCTAACGTGACCTTACCTAATCGAGTCTGACAACCCAACCCAACCCAACCTAACCTAACCTAACCTAACCAAACAACCTAACCTAACCTAACCAAACAACCTAACCTAACCTAACTTAACCTAACCTAACCTAACCCAACCCAACCGAACTTAACCTAACCCAACCCAACCCAACCCGGACGGGGGAGAAAGGGAGGGTGAAAGATGAGAGTGAGCTGAGTAACTGGGTAGAGAGAGAGAGAGAGAGAGAGAGAGAGAGAGAGAGAGAGAGAGAGTACATTGCAATATTGACCGGAGTTTGCCAAGGAGGATTAATGGATCAAAGATTGTATGACACGTGTGTTTGTGTGTGTGTGTGTGTGGTTATTTGTTTAGCTAAATGTATATAAATGTGGCTTGTGTGTGTGTGTGTGTGTGTGGTTATTTGTTTAGTTAGATGTATATAAATGTGGCTTGTTTATGTGTGTGTGTGTGTGTGTGTGTGTGTGTGTGTGTGTGTGTGTGTGTGTGTGTGTGTGTGTTTGTGTATGCTTGTGTAGATTGTGTTGGAATTAGCGGTGTCCTGTGTTGTATAAGTATTGCGTCATTGTTATGGTGGTGGTTGTGTAAGTGTTGTGTGTGTGTGTGTGTGTGTGTGTGTGTGTGTGTGTGTGTAGTCATGTTCTGTGATACATATACGTAATAAATATACTGTATTATATCACTTATTTTATATTTAATGAAGGAATAATACATTTTTTTTTACATCCTTATTTCCTTTCTTTACTGTCTAAATATATTTACCTCACTTGTTTCTTATGTCTTCTTTCTTTTCTTTTCTTTTTTTTCTTTCATTCATTCTTTTTCTTTCCTTCTTCCTTCCTTCCGTCCGTCCTTCCGTCCGTCCGTCCGTCCTTCCTTCCTTCCGTCCGTCCGTCCTTCCTTCCTTCCTTCCTTCCGTCCGTCCGTCCTTCCTTCCTTCCTTCCTTCCGTCCGTCCGTCCGTCCTTCCTTCCTTCCTTCCTTCCGTCCGTCCGTCCTTCCTTCCTTCCTTCCGTCCGTCCGTCCTTCCTTCCTTCCGTCCTTCCGTCCGTCCGTCCGTCCTTCCTTCCGTCCTTCCTTCCGTCCGTCCGTCCTTCCTTCCGTCCTTCCTTCCTTCCGTCCGTCCGTCCTTCCTTCCGTCCGTCCTTCCGTCCTTCCTTCCTTCCGTCCGTCCGTCCGTCCTTCCTTCCGTCCTTCCTTCCTTCCTTCCTTCCTTCCTTCCTTCCTTCCTTCCTTCCTTCCTTCCTTCCTTCCTTCCCTCCCTCCCTCTTCGCCTTCCCTCATTAATTCATCCAATAATTTTTCTTGTAAGCATCATTCCTCCTCTTCGTCATTCACCTCCCTGTCTCCCTCCTTCCTTCTTCCTTCATCATTTACGTTCTTATGCACAGAAAATGATGAAGGATTATAGCATGTGTGGCCAATGGAGAGAGAGAGAGAGAGAGAGAGAGAAATTTAAAGCGATTGGGTGTGTTAAGCCGACTTCGTTCCTTCTTTGCCCCTGCACAATTGTTGACTCTATACAGGGGTTTTATCTGCCCCTGTGTGGAGTACAACTCTCATGTGTGGGGAGGCTCCCCACATACAGCTCTTCTCAATAGGTTGGAGTTAAAGGCTTTTCGTCTCATTAACTCTCCCCCTCTTACTGACTCCCTTCAACTTCTGTCTCTTCGCCGCAATGTTGCATCTTTATCTCTTTTCTATCGCTACTTCGGTGGTCACTGTTCCTCTGAACTGTCTGCATGCATTCCTCCACTTCTACGACGGGCGCGTAGCACCCGTCTAGCAGCAAACTCTCACCCCTTTTCTGTCCAACTCTCTAATGCAAGAGTTAACCGTTACTCCCAGTCTTTCATTTATGCAACAGGTCAACTCTGGAACTGTCTCCCTCTGTCTGTATTTCCTGCTTCGTATGATCTCCAGTCTTTCAAACGCAGTGTGTCCAGACATCTCGAAATGAATGGATCTTGAATTTGGCTCTCTCTTGTATTTTGTTTTTCTCTTGGAAGGAACAGTTTTGCGGGCTCATGGCCTTTGGTTTCTTCTTCTTCACATTAAAAAAAAAAAAGTGGACAGGAATCTCTCTCTCTCTCTCTCTCTCTCTCTCTCTCTCTCTCTCTCTCTCTCTCGTTTCCTTGGAGCATTCGAATTTCCCGCCAAAAATTCACCCCATCCCACGTCAGTAAAATGTAATACCCAAACACATTTCCGTTGCCTACTTATCCGGCCACAACAGACAGACAGACTAAAATATTTAACATGATCTGGCGTCAGTGTTAGTCGGGAGTGTAAGTTGGGTTGCTCTCTCTCTCTCTCTCTCTCTCTCTCTCGATGGAGTTTGCATTACACCTACAACCACCATTGCCACATCACCACCACCGTCACCACAGCTACCACCAACACCACACCATTACCACCATCACCACCACTACCACCACAGCTTCCACCATCACTACAACTACCACCATCACCACAACTACCACCATCACCACAACTACCACCATCAACAAACAACCACTTCCACCGTCACCACAACTTGCACTACTACCATCACCACAGCTACCACCACCACCATCACCACAACTACTACTTCCATTATCACCACAGTTTCCACCATCACTACAACAACCACTACCACCATCACAACAACAACCACTACAACTATCACCACAACTGCCACCATCACCACAACTACCACCATCACCAGCACAGCATCAACTACCACCATCACCACCACTAGGCTATCACCACAACTACCATCATCATTGCAACAACCACCATCACAACTACCACCATTACCCACACAGCTACCACAACTACCACCACTACCACAACTACCAACATCCTGGGTGTGTGTTGTAGGGAGGTAGGCAGGGTATTAATAGATCGGCTTGGCATTCTCTCTCTCTCTCTCTCTCTCTCTCTCTCTCTCTCTCTCTCTCTCTCGCTCTCTCTCTCTCTCTCTCTCTCTCTCTCTCTCTCTCTCTCTCTCTCTCTCTCTCTCTCTCTCTCAATTAGGGAATCGTTCGTTTTATTAAGGTCAGACAACTTGATCGTAAAGTGTGTGTGGTTTGTATTTCTCTCTCTCTCTCTCTCTCTCTCTAACCTAAACATCATCAACCTTTAACCTTTCGTTCCTCCTCTCCCCTCTCCTCTCCTCCCCTCCCCTCCCCTCTCCTCCCCTCTCCTCTCCTCCCCTCTCCTCCCCTCCCCTCTCCTCTCCTCCCCTCCCCTCCCCTCTCCTCCCCTCCAGTCTTCCCCTCTTCTCACTTCTCTCACTCCTCCCTCCCCTTTCCTCCCACACCTCTTCCAACTTCCTCTTCCTCCTTTTTCATTCTCTCATTCTCTCCTGGTTTATTCATCTCTCCTCTTTCCTTTCAGATTACATTTCTTCCTTCCTCTTCTTCTTTCCTTTCCTCTCCCTTTCACCTTTTCCTTTTCTCCTTCTGCCCTGTCACCTCTCCCTCTCCTCTTCTCTCCTCTTTCCTTTCCACTCCTTTTGTCTTCTCTCCTCTCCTCTCCTTTCCTCTCTCTCGGCCTTTCCTCTTCTCTCCTTTTGTTTCTTTTTCTCTTCTCTTCTCTCCATTTCTCTCCTCTCCTCTTCTTCCTTTCATTTTTTCTCTCCCCTCGTCTCCCTTAGGGCCACTTACTATCGGACCTCTGTAACCCACTAGACCACCAGGCGCCCTTTTGTAGATGTTATGGTTACCACCCAGCGTAGTAAACATTTCCTGACCTCCCAAAAAACATTCCCTCAGCATATACGGAGTTTGTAAATGTAAAAATAAATCCACCCAGTCTGTTTATAGTAAGGCTGAACCCCCTAGGACCCATTATTATAGTCTGTGTGGTCTATGTAACTCTCTCTCTCTCTCTCTCTCTCTCTCTCTCTCTCTCTCTCTCTCTCTCTCTCTCTCACCATCTGTCTGTATTTCTATCTGACTGCTTCTGTCTCTCTCTCTCTCTCTCTCACCATCTGTCTGTATTTATCTGACTGCTTCTGTCTGTCTGTCTGTCTCTCTCTCTCTCTCTCTCTCTCTCTCTCTCTCTCTCTCACCATCTGTCTGTATTTATCTGACTGCTTCTGTCTGTCTGTCTGTCTGTCTGTCTCTCTCTCTCTCTCTCTCTCTCCCTCTCTCTGAACCTTAAGAGATAATACACTGATAACCTCGAGATAAGATGATGATAACAACTCATGTTTTCTACCCAGCTTCCGTTTTTGTTCACCTCTATCACTATTCTTCTTGAAGCTGTGTTAAGATTGTGATTGGATGGGTGTGGGCGGGTGGGGGAAGGTGGAGGGAGGGGAAATGTGGGTGAGGGTGGGGAGGGGAGTGGGTGTACAGAAGGGAGTGTGGGTGGGAGAGGGTGGGGGAAGGGATTGTGGATGTGGGGGAGGGTGGAGGGAGGAGGAATGTGGATGTGAGTGGGTGAGGGTGGGGACAGGGGGAGTGGATGTAGAGAAGGGGAGTATGGGTGGGTAGGGGGAAGGGAATATGGGGGAGGGGGAAAAGGTGATGTGGGTGTGTGGAAGGGAGTGGGGAGAAGGAAATGTGGGGTGTAGCGGAGGGTGGGAGAAGCGGTTGTGGGCGTTTGGCAAAAGGGATGAGGAGAAGAGAATGTGGGTGTGTGAGAGAGGGTGTTGGGAAGGGGACTGTGAGGGGTAGAAGGGAATGTGGGGTGCATGGGTGGGAGGGAGGGAATGTGGATGCGTAGGGGAGAGGGAAGGGGATGTGGATGTGTGGGAGAGGGTGTTGGGAAGGGGAGTGGGTGGGGGAGAAGGGAATATGGGTATGTGAGTGAAGGGAAGTATAGAGCTTTGGTTATATGGCTGGATATGCCTGTGTGGATGGGTTAAATGCATGGGAAGGTATGCTGAACAGAGAGGCCTTCACGTGGTGGCACTGATTGGGCCGGCAGGTGGATTTTTTTTATTGAGGAACGTGGGATTGTGTGTGTGTGTGTGTGTGTGTGTGTGTGTGTGTGTGTGTGTGTGTGTGGTAATAGGGTACAGGAAAAAGGGTGTTAGTAGGAGTAGAGTGCTTACGACACTATCTTACAGAGAATGCCTGTCATGGAGAGCTTATCACAGTACTGTTTAAAGATAACTCTCTCTCTCTCTCTCTCTCTCTCTCTCTCAGTTAAACCTTGCATTATGTGAGCCGAATAAAATGAAATACCCGGTACTGTATGTAAGAACTACTCGTAGATGCTGTCAAAACGTGTGTGTGTGTGTGTTTGTCGGAGCGGGTTAAATAGGTTGGAAGGAAATGTAGGGTGTTGAGGCTAGGCTAATCTGATAGAGGTCGTAATAGGGCAGATATGGAGACCTGAATCATCACATCTGTGGGGAGAGACATTACTGTTACTGGGGCAGGACCGTACCTACACACATACTCATAGGCCTACATATATAAACATGCACATATTTATACCGTACATACGTATATTTATTTATACATACCGGTCCGTGCGTACACTCACACATACGTACACTCGCCCAAAAAAGTATCGGCCCTCTAACGGCACGTATCATTCTGAAACATGGACGAAGCATTGTGATATATGGGGCGTTTTGTGATTATGAGTAAAATTATTATCTTTGGTAATTATTTGAACTCGAAACGGCAGAAAAAAGTACATATTGGGTAGTACCGGTATATGTTTTAGGCACCAGATTTATAGATTCATGTGTGTCTGTAGAACTCGCTCATTTTCACAACCATCGTACCCTAAGGGGCAGAGACTTTTTTGGGGCGGGTGTACATATATCAACACATCCCCTATATATACGTCCTCTACTTATATACAGCTTCCCATACCCACGTGTTTGTATAGCTGTGTGCGCTTACGAGTGTGTGTATATATATATAAAATGAGAGAGTGCCTTTGTATAATTGTGTGTGTGTGTGTGTGTGTGTGTGTGTGTGTGTGTGTGTGTGTGTGTGTGATAGGTGGGTTTTTCATCTATTTCCTCTTCTCATATGGGCTATTGAGGGTACGAAAGGTGGGTGTAGGTGGGTGTAAATGAGCATACAGTGGGTGTATGTGATTATCAAGAGGGCTGTAGGTGGGTAAAAAGAGTATACAGTGGGGGTACGTGATTATCAAGAGGGCTGTAGGTGGGTAAAAAGAGTATACAGTGGGTGTACGTGATTATCAAGAGGGCTGTAGGTGGGTATAAATGAGTATACAGTGGGTGTAGCTCATTATCAAGAGGGCTGTAGGTGGGTAAAAAGAGTATACAGTGGGTGTAGCTCATTATCAAGAGGGCTGTAGGTGGGTATAAATGAGTATACAGTGGGTGTACGTGATTATGAAGGGGGGTGTAGGTGCGTGTGAAAGAGTATAGCTACAGTGGGTGTAGGTAATTATGAAAGGGGGTGTAGGTGGTAGGTGGGTACAAAAGAGTATACAGTGGGTGTAGGTGGGTATGAGGGTGGGTGTAGGCGGTATATACAGATGTTTATCCTAGTACAAACAACCTTATCACTATTTTTTCTCATGTCCCATTATATTCCTGCTTCCTCCAGACGATTTCCTTCAGTTTATTCAATCCCTCGTGCTGAAGGGGTTAAGGAAGGCTACAGTTTAACCCCTCCATTCAGAAAGATCTCCTATAAATTCGCCTGAAGGGAGGATGGCGATAGGGAGGCAATTAAAAGGTGTTAGGGAGGTCAAACCAGTGGCATCTAGTTAGAGGTGGATGGTGCCAGGAGGGGTTCTCTCTCTCTCTCTCTCTCTCTCTCTCTCTCTCTCTCTCTCAATTGGGAAGTCTTTCGCGTTATTAATGTCAGACAACGTGATCCTAGTCTATGTAGTTTTCTCTCTCTCTCTCTCTCTCTCTCTCTCTCTCTTACCTTGGCTTGTGCACCAATTAGAGGGAGGAAAAGGATATGTGTGTGTGTGTGTGTGTGTGTGTGTGTGTGTGTGTGTGTGTGTGTGTGTGTGTGTGTGTGTGTGTGTGGCTACAAAACATACATGGATAGCTCAGGTGATAGAAAGAAATACGGTTCGATACCTTTTCAAGTAGATATAGATATGGAGAGAAATTTCAGTACTAGATTAGAGGTAGACATACAAATATAAAGAGGTAAATTAATACAGGTAGAAATACAGGTAGATAGAAACAGGTATAGATGAATAGATAGAAAAGTAAGTAGGTTGATTAACAGACAGATAGATAGAATGACTACATAAAGGTACACACATACGATACGGTAGGTATATAGAGATAGATATAGATAGATAGATAAGATAAATGCTCTGCTTTTCCCTAACTCCCCCCTCTCCTGTTCTCTGCCCCACTGCACACCCTCCCTCATAGTCCGTCACCTGAGAGAGAGAGAGAGAGAGAGAGAGAGAGAGAGGATATGTGTGGGAAAGGATGTGTGTGTGTGTGTGTGTGTGTGTGTGTGTGTGTGTGTGTATTTGTACAGTAGGCTATATGCATCTGTGTGTGTGTGTGTGTGTGTGTGTGTGTGTGTGTGTGTGTGTGTGTGTGTGTGTGTGTGTGTGTGTGTGTGTGTAGTCGCATTTTAAGGACGGTGGCAGAGGTGAAGTTCATACCTCTGTTTTTTTCCTCCCTCTCTCCTTGTCAGTTTCTTTAATCGTTCTCTTTTCGTCTTTCCCTTTTTCCATATACCTTTCCTCCTTCCTTCCTTGTCCCATCGTCCCTCTCTCTCTCTCTCTCTCTCTCTCTCTCTCTCTCTCTCTCTCTCTCTCTCTCTCTCTCTCTCTCTCTCTCTCATTCCTCCTCCGTCACTTCACTGTCGTGTTACTCCCACTGTATAAACTGTTGACAGTCTCTCTCTCTCTCTCTCTCTCTCTCTCTCTCTCTCTCTCTCTCTCTCTCTCTCTCATTCCTCCTCCGTCACTTCACTGTCGTGTTACTCCCACTGTATAAACTGTTGACAGTCTCTCTCTCTCTCTCTTTCTCTCTCTCTCTCTCACACACACACACACACACACACACACACACACACACACACACACACACACACACACACACACAAGCACGAGGAAAGGCACATGTTTTGGTTCTGGCACCGCTTGAGGGAGAGAGAGAGAGAGAGAGAGAGAGAGAGAGAGAGAGAGAGAGAGAGAGAGAGAGAGAGAAGGGTGTGGAAGCTGTGAAAAGATTAAGAAATATTAGATAGTTGGCCTGTGATGAGAGAGAGAGAGAGAGAGAGAGAGAGAGAGTGTTTAATCCATGTAATGTAGGGCGTGGCTTGGGGAAGGGGGAGGATGAGTGAAAAGGGAGGGGAGGGAGAGAAAAGAAAGGGAGGAAAGAAGGTGAGAGAGAGGGAAGGAAGAGGGGAAGGAAAGGAATGTAAGCAAAGCGATGAGGGAAGGAAAGGTAGGGAAGGGCAGAGGGAGTAGAGGAGAAATGATGGTAAGGTAGAGGAGGAAAGGAAGAGAAGGGTGAGGAAAGGAGAGGGGAGAGGAGAGGAGGGGAGGGATGGAAAAGAAAGAGGAGGGGAAGGGAAGGGAAGGGAGGGGAAGGAAAGATAACATTGCAGGATGTGGCTCAAAAGCATCCTCTCTTGTTTCTCTTTTAACAACAAAAATGTACTTTATTTATGTATGGTTGCGTGTGGGTACCGTAGAGGGAGAGAGAGAGAGAGAGAGAGAGAATTATTACCCCACTTACTTACATATGTCTCTTTTAACCCCATTTCTGCCAACACATTAAATTTCATGTATGGATATTTATTCATGATGCCTACAGACGATTTTATTCAGCGTAGGACACACACACACACACACACACACACACACACACACACACACACACACACACACACACACACACACACACACACACACACACACACACACACACACGAGATGCTGTCTGTATGTATCTCTCTATGTATCTATCCATTTACTGTATTCACTTAGAGAGGTCCTAAGGGGTTATTGGAGACCTTTTTCTTGCCCAGTTCCTTCAGGTGATATTTGTGTCAAGAAAATCGTCTGGAGATAGGAAGAATGGAGGGAAGTGTACGTCATCGGTTTGAAAGGGCTTGTTATTTTTTTTCTTTCCTGTTTTCCTTCCCGTCTCTTCCCTCGTTCTTTCCTTCCTGTTTTCCTCTCTCTCTTTCCCCTCCTTCCTCCTCTCCTCTCCTCTCCTCTCAGTCATCTCTCTTTTTCCTCCTTTCTTCTTCCTCCCATCTCTTTCTTTCTCCCTTCTTCCTCTTCTCTCCTTCCACGTCTCTTCCTTCTCTTTTCCCCCTCTTCATCCCTTCCTCTTATTCGTTCTCCCTTCCTCCTCTCTCCTTCCTCCCCACTCCTTTCTTCTTCCTCATTCCTCCTCTCTCCTTCCTCCCCACTCCTTTCTTCTTCCTCATTCCTCCTCTCTCCTTCCTCCCCACTCCTTTCTTCTTCCTCAGTCCTCCTCTCTTCTTCCTCCCCACTCCTTTTCTCTTCCTCATTCTTCCTCTCTCCTTCCTCCTCACTCCTTTCTTCTTCCTCATTCCTCCTCTCTCCTTCCTCCCCACTCCTTTCTTCTTCCTCATTCCTCCTCTCTTCTTCCTCCTCTTCTTCTCTTCCTCTCATTGGTTCTTTTTTCTCCTCTTCATTTGTCTTCTTCCCTCTCTCTCCTTCCTCCTCTTTCCTTCTCTCCCCTTCCTTCTTTCTTCTTCTTCCTCTCTCCTTCCTCCTCTCTCTCCTCTCCTCCATAAACACAAGACGAGAAATTCTTGTTATTCAGGTTAATCGCAGCTGCTTAACACAATCCCTGGTTTTATCCCCCCCCCCTCTCTCTCTGTAAATAGATAAGTAAATATATGTATGTATTTTCTTATCTGTGTCTACCTGTCTGTCTGTCTGTCTGTCCGTCGCGAGAGAGAGAGAGAGAGAGAGAGTCATGGTACAGAAGAGGTAATTTCATGATGTGTGTGTGTGTGTGTGTGTGTGTGTGGGTGTGGGTGTGGGTTTAGGCTATGTCTGAAGTAAATGGGGTGAAAAAGAGAGAGAGAGAGAGAGAGTCATGGTACAGAAGAGGTAATTTCATGTGTGTGTGTGTGTGTGTGTGTGTGTGTGTGTGTGTGTGTGTGTGTGTGTGTGTGTGTGTGGGTTTAGGCTATGTCTGAAGTAAATGGGGTGAAAGAGAGAGAGAGAGAGAGTCATGGTACAGAAGAGGTAATTTCATGATGTGTGTGTGTGTGTCTGAAGTAATGGGGTGAAGTAGGTAATAACAGATCGCTTGCGTTGGCGTGTTTGCCTCCTTTTCCCAAGCGTTCGTATGTGTGTGTGTGTGTGTCTGTCTTATGTGTAGGTTGTTATGTATGTTATGTATTCGTTATGTATGTTTATGTGTGTTATGTTATCTCTGTTTGTGTGTTATGTGTATGTTATGTGTTCGTGTGTGGTATATGTCTGTGTCTGTTATGTATATGTTGTTATGTATGTTATGTACCGTATGTGTTGTTGTTATGTGTCTGTTTATGTGTGTTGTGTTGTGTCTTAGGTTATGTGTTTATGTGTGTTATGTGTATGTTATGTATGTTATGAGCTATGTGTCTGTGTCTTTGTCTTTGTTATGTTTGTGTTATGTGTGTTACGTATCTGTCAATAGGAAATGGGGTGAGGTACGTACAACATCGCTCACTTTGCCATTGCTTGGGTCTTTTTCACAGTGTTCGTCTCGGCGTTTGTGGGTCAAGGTCTGGGAGGCGGAATTTTGCCCTGAAAAGATGAGACCTGGCTGATTTCGTAACGCCTCTTCCCTAGCGATTTATTTTGTATTTATTTTATTTTGTTTGTTTATTTTTGTTATTTATTTGATTTGATTTGATTTCGTGAGCGATTTATTTGATTTCGTAACACCCCTTTTTTAGCGATTTAGTTGATTTTGTAACACTCCTTCCATAGCGATTTGTTCGATTTCGTAACCCCCCATTTAGCGATTTATTTGATTTCGAAACACTCCTTCCATAGCGGTTTATTTTGCATATTACACAACTGCATTTTAAAGGTTACTGATGCTAACTATGGTCGATATTCTCGTGGGTTAAGGATGCTCCCCAACACCTTTTCCTAAGTGACTTATTTTGCTTACTACACCTTACTACCCTCATCCCTGTTATTTAAATCATTCAGATACCACCATACTCAGAATAAACAGCATACGAGTTGATATTAACCCGCCATATTCAAAACTAAATAGCTAAAGAACAGGTGTTAGGAAGCATCTTAACCCATTGACAATACGGATCCATGTCAGTATATCAAAGTGATAAAAACAGCATGCAAGAGATGTCCAGCTTTAATTGGCAAAGTAAATTAATCGCCTAGGGAGAGTTGTTACGAAGCTTCTGAAATGTTACAGTAGGTGAACACAAGAATATGGCGCTAGTCACGAGGGAGTGCTGTGCAAAGAGTATACAGTGATAGTATTGTCCTTTTTAACAATGAGCCGCGTGAAATAAGCTGCAAAAGAACGAAAATCTGGTCCAAATGCAATTACAGAGAGAGAGAGAGAATATATCACTAGATTTTTTTCAGCAAAGTAAAGTTGGTGCTTTGTTTAGGTGAAACTTGGAGCTTTCGGGGTGGAATAAGTCTCGGCTATGGCCTCAAGAGAACCGAAACGCCTATCGTCTGGGGCGCCGAGTCCTAACTATTGGGCGAGAGGGGTGGTAAATTGGATGATTCGGGGGTGGGTGCGTTGCGGAGGGTGTGGGGATGATGTGGGGGCGGCAGGGGCCAAGAATGTGTCAGGGGCGAGGTGTCCCAATAGGACCTATTCAAGCTGGGTGAGGTTAGGGGATGGGGAGAAGGACGGGTTGGAGGACGAGGAGAAGTGGGGAAAGAGGAAAAGAGAGAGTAGAAGGAAAGGAACGGCAATTATGAACTGTTGCAAGAGGATGAGGAGCAAATGAGGAAAGAGGAGGAGGAGGAGGGACTAGTTAGTGGTGCTGGAGCTAGATCTGTGGCTGGGGTAAGGAGTGGTTGGAGGAAGTTCAGGGAGCTGTTGCCTCTCCTGACATCGAGAGAGCTCTCTCTCTCTCTCTCTCTCTCTGTGCGAAGGAATATTTGTATGCTGCATGTGTCAGGAGTGTAATGCTGTATGGTAGTGCTAACTGGACAGTAAAGGAAGAGGATAATCGTAGGCACAAACGTACAGAAACGACAAGGATGAGATTGCTCTGTAGTGCGTCTCTGAATTCAAGGCCTTGGGGGGGGGGAGCGAGGTTCAATTGAAGATATATATATATACACCATGTATGTGTGGCAGATTATTCAGTAATAACTTTTTCCCGTACTGTAACAAGTGATGATTTCTTTCAGGTAGCCTACATAGGGATTTGTCGCTTATTTATAACATTACATGAGGTGTGACCCCGGCTGAGTATAGCCATGTGAAGGTAGGGCAGCAGCGTTGTGGTAGTGCAGGTGTGTACTGGAGGTCAGGGGCTAACTCTGGTAATGGTATTAATTAACCCTCTGACACCTGCCATTTACCTTCACTAATGTAACATTGCCTTTTATTGTATTCAGAGACTTTATTTCATCTGGTTCTCTCTCTCTCTCTGTTTCTTCATTCTCCTCTCCCTTCCTCTCCCTCCCCCTCCCCTCCCCCTCCCTCTCCTTATCTTTTCCTCTTCCTCCCTCTCCCCCTTCTTCCTGACCCTGACCAACTTAACGAGTGGAGGAAGGAGGAAGGAAGAGGGGAGGGAGGGAGGCGAAGGAGGAGGGAAGACGGAAGATGGAAAAAGGGAGGAAGAGAGGAGACGAGACGAGACGAGACGAGAAGGGCAAGAGAAGGAAGAAGAGGACATTAGAAGAAAGTGAAGAAGGAGAAAGGAGAGGAGAGGAGAAGGGAGGAGAATGGAGGAAAGAGTAAGAGAGAAGAAAGAAGAAGAGAGGAGGCAGGAGAGGAAAGAATAAGAGAGAGAAAAGAAGATGAGAGGGTAGAAGAGGAAAGAATAAGAGAAGAGAGGAGAGGAAAGAAGAAGAGAGGACAGGAGAGGAGATGGGAAGGGAGGCGGAGAGGGAAGGGAAAGGAGGGAAGTGGAAGTGATGGGAAAAAGAAGAGTACGATGCCTTATAACGTACACACACACACACACACACACACACACACACACACACACACACACACACACACACACACACACACACACACACACACACACACACACACACAGCACCCTATCCACGTAGTCACCCCTTACCCCACGTGACTATCCCTAGTGTAGGCAGCAGCACACACTTGTAACTGCTAATCACCGGGTCCAAGGTTCGAGTCCCGGCTGTGGATTTGAATTGGGACACCTTGGGACATCTCTGGTAGCCTCTTCACTGCTATGACCTCTCCTTTACCTACTGTTTTCTCCCTTGTTTACTTTGGTGTGTGTGTGTGTGTGTGTGTGTGTGTGTGTGTGTGTGTGTGTATGTATGTATATATATGAATGTGTGTGTGTGTGTGTGTGTGTGTGTGTGTGTATTAGGCATCGTACTACTTCAGCCTGCAGTCTACCGGGTTCAAATTCAGTTAAACATTTACTACTACGTGCATGCTAGGGCACCTTCAAATGTCACCACTTTAGCGCTAAGACCCACCATCCATACTGAATACATTTTGTCTCATTCAGGACTGGTACATTGATATTAGTAAAGGTGTTTTTACTATGAAACCTTCACATGTTAACACTGTGGCACTAATACACACATTATTATTATTATTATTATTATTATTATTATTATTATTATTGGTGTTGAGAGAGAGAGAGAGAGAGAGAGAGAGAAGCAGATGGAAACAGACTCACGTGAAATGGGGGTTTGCCAAATTTACTGTGTGTGTGTGTGTGTGTGTGTGTGTGTGTGTGTGTGTGTGTGTGTGTGTGTGTGTGTATCTCTTCTCCATCTCTCCCTTCCTCCCTCTAACTCTACCACTATTTCCATCTTTCCTCCTTGTCATTCCTTCTTCTTCTTTATTTCATCCATCCTACTTTCCCTCCTCCTCTTTCCTCTTCCCCTCCTCCATTTCCCCTCTTCCCTCCTCGTTCTACCTATTTACCTTCCTTACCTTTCCCCTCCTTTCCTTTCGTCTTTTCTCTCCACTTTCCTCTTTCCTTCCCTCTTCCTTCTTTTCTTATTTCATGTATTCCTCCCTCTTTCCTCCCTCCCTTCCTCCTGTCTTCCTTTTGTTTTCTCCTTAACCCCCCCCCCTCTCTCTCTCACATTGAATTTTCCTGTTCTTTTTTATCTACCTCCTTGTGTGGGACAGTAATAATAATAATAATAATAATAATAATAATAATAAGGCTTCTAGGTCATTGCTTTGCTCCCAATTAGTGTTGTTCCTCCAATGCCATCTCTCTCTCTCTCTCTCTCTCTCTCTCTCTCTCTCTCTCTCTCTCTCCGCCAGCTGAAGATCAGTCGACTTTAGTAACCAAGGAGACTCATCCTGGGTCTTGTATCTCTCTCTCTCTCTCTCTCTCTCTCTCTCTCTCTCTCTCTCTCTCTTTCTCTCTCTCTAACATCTTGTACCGGATATTTGAAGAAACAGGAAGTATTTGCAGTTCTTTTACTGTACTTCCTTGTTCATGTAGACATGTACGTTGCGACTGCCGTACATACACGTACATACATACCTATTTACACATTTACCTCTCTGCCTACCTCCCTACCTACCTACCTACCTACCTACATACATACATACATACATCAGATTTGTCCACATGCACACATCTTTACATACGTACACACCTACTCATACACATACACATATCTACACACGTCCACACTGACGTCTATGGCTTCCTTATCTGAGTAGGTGAGAGAGAGAGAGAGAGAGAGAGAGAGAGAGAGAGAGAGAGAGAGAATTACCGTATTATTATTATTAATCATTTTATTTCCATAGTGGTTCGTTGAGTATTGATGTATTGATTGGCTTTTAAAATAGTATTATCATCATTACTGCTACTACTACTACCACCACTACTACTACTACTACTACACCACTACTACTACTACTGCTGTTACTCTTATTGTTGTTATTATTATTATTATTATTATTATTATCATTATTATTATTATATTTACCAGAGCCTCACGTGTCAAGTGGTTTACTTCTCTCAAATATTTATCGCCCCATACTTGACCTAGATAAGAGAGAGAGAGAGAGAGAGAGAGAGAGAGAGAGAGAGAGAGAATCAATGCTTTGTTTTGGAATCCCACCCTCTCTCTCTCTCTCGTGTTGTAGCCAGGAAGAGGCCGTGTAATTAGCCCCAGTAGCCGAGAAATAGCCCAGCCAATGGTAGGTAATAGCCCTTGATTAAGAATTCGGCTGTTATCATCCCTAACATATTTGAAAGACGTGTATTCCCAAGATCCAGTGTTCCAACAATTTTCGGACATTTTTCGCGTATTTCATCCTTTATCTCCAACATTCTCGGTGACTCAAACGTTTCGGCTGGCTAATTTGACCCGAAATATTAGCCCCCGGACCCGTAATTTTGGTGTAATCTATATTTTGGCGGGGGAAGGGGGTTGGCGATGCGTATAGACCAATAGGAAGCCACGGTACGAGTGGCGATGTTGTGCCAGCCAATGGGGAGGCGTATTGGCCCTGACGTCATAGCATAGATGTGGTTTTAGCCAGTCAGATAAGCGTATTGGTGGTGACGTCATAGCTTGGATTTTGTTTAAGCCAATGAGGAGGCTTGTTGCTTGTGAGGTCATTGCTTGGACTTTGCTTTATCCAGCTGAGAGGTATTTGAGTGTGACCTCGTAAATTTGATGTTCTTTTTGCCAATAAGGAGGCTTGATTGTGACGTCATTGCTTGGGTATTGCTGTAGCCAATAAGAAGGATTGTAGCTTGTGACGTCATAGCATGGATGATGTATTAACCAATGAAGAGATCGATACTCGCTGACGTCATCGTGCGGCCAGCCAACCAGGAGCGCCCGACACCCAAACACGGGAGGAAAGGGCACAGAGTTCGAAGTTGGTACACAAAGGTTTTAAGGCACAGAAAAATTTTAGGATACAGGTTTTTAAGTATTATCAAAACAGGAAAAACTACACAGGGATGGAAAGAAGTAAAAGGGGATGTTTTGGTTAAGAAGAGGGGAGACGTTTGAAAAAAAAGAAAAAAGAAAAAAAAAGAGAGGAGTGAAAGGAAAACGATTAGGAGAATTTAGATGTAAGATTTTTAAAGGGAAATACTAAGAAGATGTAGGTAGTAAAAGCAGGAAATGAATTTAAAAAGATAACAAAAAGTGGGGAGGGGAATGTTTGAGAGGAAGAGGGGAGACGGAAAAGAGGGGACAAAGAGGGGAAGGGAAGACATGGGAGAATTTAAATGTAAAATAAAGTGAGAAACGAGAGAAACTAGGCAACGACAGAATGGAATTAAAGAGAAGAGAAATTAGCTGAAAATGATGGCATAAAACTGGGAATAAACATTGGACGAAGAGGGGAGGAGGTTGAAATGAGGGATAGAGGAGACAAAGAGGGTGGAAAGACGGTTTGGAGAATTTGAATTTAAAATAAGAATAGAAAACCAAGTAGGGATAGAAATAAAGAAAAGAAAATTAGAATTACATGGAAAACGGGGATAGAAAGAGGGGAAAGGGAAAATAACAGGAAATGTCGAGGGGAGAAGGTTGAGGGGAGGGAAGGAGGGGACAAGGGGAGGGAGGGAAGACTTGGTGACCATAGCAACGTGTATCTTTAACTTTCGTAACAGTGTGTGTGTGTGTGGAGCATTTAGTGTACGTGTTTAGTGGAAAAACATGACCTTTGCACACACACACACACACACACACACACACACACACACACACACACACACACACACACAGGGGGAGGGAGAGAGAGGAGAGGGGTTTAAAACGACTTTAATTGGTTCTTTCTTGGCCCATGGCCCACCCTTCCACAAAATTTTATTTAAAATCATTGAAAACTTTTGGAGATAACGTGTAGACAAACAAACAAGCATAGGTGAATACATAACCTCCTCCAGCTTCGTTGGCGGGTGTAATAATAATAATAATAATAATAGAACATTCTCTCTCTCTCTCTCTCTCTCTCTCTCTCTCTCTCTCTCTCTCTCTCTCTCCACCTGGAATTAGCAAAGATACTGTATTATCAGCTTAAGTTTTATAATCACTGACCACTCTCAAGAAGCGGGTCAAGGCTAGTGTGTGTGTGTGTGTGTGTGTGTGTGTGTGTGTGTGTGTATAATTGTGTGTGTGTTTTGTATGTATAATGTGTATGTGTACGTATGTGCATGTACAATTGTGTGTGTGTATGTGTGTGTGTAATTGTGTGTGTTTTGTGTGTATGTGTACGTATGTGCATGTACAATTTTGTGTGTGTGTATAATTGTTTGTGTTTTGTGTGTATAATGTGTGTAAGTGTACGGTTGTGCATGTACAATTGTGTGTGTGTGTGTGTGTGTGTTATGTGTAAGGTAGGAACCCGGGTCAGTCTACAGTATATTGATCCTTTCATGGTCACCTTTCTTCCTTGCTTGTTGCTTCACTACCTCCCTCCTTCTTTCCTTCAATCCATCCTTCCTTTCTTATATGTTCCTTCACTGCCTCCATTCATTCTTCCATTTGCTTCTTGTATACTCGTTCATATCTTCCTTCCTTCCCTCCCTCCCTCTTTCCTTCCTTCCCTCCTTCCTTCCTTCCTTTCTTTTTATGTTTCTTCACTACCTCCTTCCTTCCTTCCTCTCATTCGCTCCTTCCTTCCATCCATAAATGTTTCTTCATTACCTCCTTCATTCATTCTTTCATTTACATTCCTTCTTATTTCCTTCCTTATGTTCCGTCATTACCTCCTCATATCCTTGTGTCCTTCGCACCTTCTATGCCCTTTCACAGCCTTCCCTCCCTCCTTCACTTCTTGTATGTTCCTTCCTTCCTTCCTTCCTTCATGACCTCCTTTCCTCGCTTCCATCACTCCTTATTTATTCCTTCATTATTTTCTTCCATCATTCATTCATTTATTCACCTGTTCTTCATTTTACAAAGTTCCTTCAGTAAATCTTTCTCCTTCCTTCTTTCCTTGGTTCATTCATCCGTCCTTTATTTTTTATTCATTCTGCCCTCCTTCATTCATGCATTATAATCTACTCTTCCTTCCCGCCTTCCTTCCTTCGTTCCTTCCTTCCTTCGTTTCATCCTTCCTGCATTCATTCATTTGTTCCTTCCCTCCATCCTTCTTTCCTTCCTTTCTTCCTTTCATTCTTTTGCTTTCTTTATTCCTTCCTTCCGTCCCTCCTTCCATCCATCCATCCTTCTTTCCTTCTGACCCTCCTTCCATCCATCCATCCGTCCTTTCCTTCCTTCTATCCTTCCTTCCTTCCTTCCTTCCTTCCTTCCATCCTTCCTTCCTTCCATTCATTTCTTCCTTCTTTTCTTATAAATATACCTATTGATTATATGACATAGAAGGTATATTTGGGTGTGGCAGGGTGTAGGAGGGTGTTGGAAGGTGTGGCAGGGTATAGGAGGGTGTAGGGGTGTATGGCAGGGTGTAGGAGGGTGTGGCAGGGTGTAGGAGGGTGTGGCAGGGTGTAGGGGGTGTGGCAGGGTGTAGGGGGTGTGGCAGGGTGTAGGAGGGTGTGGTGGGGTGTAGGAGGGTGTGGCGGGGTGTAGGAAGGTGTGGCAGGGTGTAGGGGGATGTGATAGGGTGTAGGAGAGTGTGGCAGGGTGTAGGAGGGTGAATTGAGTTAAAAATTCTCTCTCTCTCTCTCTCTCATCGGAGGTAGATAGGTAATTAAGGGAGCAGATAGATAAATAGAGGTGGACAGGATTATAGGTAGGTAGTATGGATTCGTAGGTCGATAGATAGGGTAGTGGCAGGTAGGTAGGTAGGTAGCAGGTAAGTAGGTTGGTAGGTAAATACGTATGTAAGTAGGCATGGAGGTAGGTAGGTGAGTAGGGATTAGGTATTGACATTTGTAAGTAGGTAGATAGATATGTAGTAAGGTATATGTTGGTAGGTGGGTGCTGTATATGTAGGTAAGGAGGTAGGTAGATTTGTTAGTAGCAGGTGTACAAGTGTATAGGTAAGGATGTAGGCAGGTCTAGTACGTAGGTAGACAGGAAGTATGGACGTAGTTAGGTAGGTAAGAAGGCAGGTAGGTAGATAGGAGTACCAAATAAAATCTCTGACATCATCCTCACTAGCAGAATCCGCCTCTGACTTTTATAACTGTTGTCGCTGCGAACTCTCCAAGGCCGTGACGTCACCAGTATGAGCTCATCAACACGTCATCGTCACCTGAGCCAAAACGCCGACTTTATTTCTGGAATTTCTCTTGTTTGTGTACAGTATTTGAAGGGTTGATTTTAAAGTTAACGGGATAAATATTTGTAGCTGGTATTATGTACTTATTTTTGTATTTCTCTACCTAAATATATGTAAATTTGATCGTCATTTATACTCATCATCGTTACGAGAAGCAGAATGTCGACTTGCTGTTTTCGTTTTGTATTTTACGTGATATTAAAAGTAAATTGTAGAAATATTAGGTGTTTTATTATGTAGGTACTATTTTTTTTTTTTTTTACTTTGATTAATCCGTTTTATTATGAAGAGTGGGTTTGGGGGGTTTGTCACTGAGAGGGGTTGGCGACCGTGGTGTGACGTCATAGTTCTGAGTTGAACAATGACGTAGCAGTTCTTGCGAAGAGATTTATCCAGAATAAATCAGTACCGATAGCGCCCTCATTCCCTAGTAAGGATAATGATACGTACGTACTCTAGATGGAATAGATAGATAGATTGTGAATAATCAGGGAATAGGAGACATGGCATCAAGAATGAGTTTGGCAGATAATAACGACACGGCATAGGTGTCCCTTCCCCTTAACATATATCTATTTAACCCTCCTCAGGTAGACCAACAGTTTTCGCTTACAACGTAGGTACAGCTGGGTGTGTCAGACCCAGCTTTTAAAAGATGCTGTAATGTCACATGTTTTATATAATGAATTCCTGAATATCCTGCAGTGTATATGTCTTATCAGTTACAACTCTGTGTGAATAAGTTTTATTTAATTGAACCACATTTTTAAAATAAATATAAAAAATGCCAAACCTTTTTTTTTCAGTCTCCATACACGAAAACAAGGAACACTATGAGCCTGGCACTTGTGTCACAACTTGAGGGATGGAGGATTTTCATAATGGGCAGAGTGGATCCCACACAACATAAAATCAACTCGTAAACTCATAGTGAAAAAAATCTCCCCCCTCCTCAGGTACACCTGGGTCTCACAGACCCGACATGCAATTCTGATTGATGTATTGCAAAAACATAGCGAGACACGAAAGTAACCCCCTACACCCTGCATGGGCAAAAAAAGTTAGGAAGCAGTTGAGAAGGCCAGGAACCCCAGGCATCTATAAGTTACTGAACTGTACCATCGAAAAAATTGCCCGGGTCTGTCAGACCCAGGTGTACCTGAGGAGGGTTAACACCTGTGGGCCGTATTACCCAGGTGTACCTGAGGAGGGTTAACACCTGTGGGCCGTATTATCCAGGTGTACCTGAGGAGGGTTAACACCTGTGGGCCGTATTACCCAGGTGTACCTGAGGAGGGTTAATACCTGTGGGCCGTATTACCCAGGTGTACCTGAGGAGGGTTAATACCTGTGGGCCGTATTACCCAGGTGTACCTGAGGAGGGTTAATACCTGTGGGCCGTATTACCCAGGTGTACCTGAGGAGGGTTAATACCTGTGGGCCGTATTACCCAGGTGTACCTGAGGAGGGTTAATACCTGTGGGCCGTATTACCCAGGTGTAGGCTACCTGAGGAGGGTTAATACCTGTGGGCCGTATTACCCAGGTGTACCTGAGGAGGGTTAATACCTGTGGGCCGTATTACCCAGGTGTACCTGAGGAGGGTTAATACCTGTGGGCCGTATTCTCGTCGATTGAGGAAGTTCATCAAGAGCTGGCTGGATGAATGTTGCGAGAAGTGCATGATGAGGGATTTGGCACCCTTTTTAACGTGACAGCGTCTGGATTGATTCCATCGGATACGTTTATGTGAAGCTACAGAATGTGGTGTGTGTGTGTGTGTGTGTGAGAGAGAGAGAGGGAGAGAGAGAGAGAAAGAAAGAATTTGTGCTTGTAAAGGAGTGTACAGTACAGAATGGCTTGAATCTCTCTCTCTCTCTCTCTCTCTCTCTCTCTCTCTCTCTCTCTCTCTCTCTCCAAATGAGGGACCAAGCTTTGTTCTGGGGGATGGGGGGCAGCGCTGTACATGCTAAATAATCCAAATTTTTAAATGGGGGTCAGTGGGGGGCAAGAATCTCGCGGGGGGGGGGGCGACGCTTCCCCTCAATCCCCCCCAGGTCTACGCCATGATTCCTTGGGCTTAAATAGGGAGGGAGGGAGTGTGTGGCCCCTTCCATTGGTTATGCAGTTTGAATGAGCTCTCCCACTGTCAGTTTTTTCCCATTTCCTTGCTTCTGAGAGTCGGGATGAGAGGCGGGATGATGATGATGATGATGATGATGGTGGTGGTGGTGGTGGTGGTGATGGTGATGATGATGATGATGATGATGATAATAATAATAATAATAATAATAACAATAATAATAATAATAGTAGTAGTAGTGATAATAACGATGATGATGCTTTAAAACGAACATGCAGTGAAAAGAGTTATATTTTACACCTACAATACCAACCCTGACTCACTCATTTAAAACGGTTTGCTTTATCCCACCCCTCTCCCTCTCTACCGGCATGTGAGAGAAGTGAGTCAGGGGTGAGAGAGTGAGTCAGTGTTTTAGAGCAAGTGTGCCTATTTCCTTCTTAGTGCCCCTGTAGTGGGAATTCGTGGTAAAGGAACAGGAAGAAGGATTGATGATGGTGGTGGTGCTGGGGACTCTCTCTCTCTCTCTCTCTCTCCTTTTCCGTGTAATTTCACAGCAACAATTTCTTCATTTTGTTTGTCTTCCATCCCTCCCTCCTTCCTCTCCTTCTCTTTCTTCCTTCTTTCCTTCCCTTCCTGCCTTTTTACCTCATGGACGTGTGAGTGGTCAAGGTTGAGCTCCCTCTATCTCTTCCTGTTAGGCCTATCTCCGTCATTATTATTTTTATTCTCTCTCTCTCTCTCTCTCTCTCTCTCTCTCTCTCTCTCTCTCTCTCTCTCCATCCCTCTATTGTTATCAGACGGATGCATATTTAAAAAAAATAAACGGAAATGTACCGTAATCCATTTCTCACTTAAATGGAAACCGTCAACGATTTGCTCATTTGAATTTGAAACAGATGACGTCACGTATAGATATGTGAGTCATGTGGGATTTGAAGATAAAGGTGTTTGTCAGCAATTAATATGATGTTATCTAGGGGTGTATGATGAGTTGAAAAGATAAAAATAAAGTATCATATCCTCTCGCCCTAGATTCAATATTACAATACTTATTTCAGTAACTATTGGTTGTATTATTTTGATGGTCATGCATTAGATTTATGCAGTGTATTATTGTGATGTGGATATGACTGAAAGCGTTAGAAGATACATTGTTAGATGTTAGGAAATACAGTACTGTGAGATGTTAGAAGTACCGTTCTGAGATGTTTGGAGAAATATTGTGATGTTAGGAGAACTACTGAGATGTTAGAACTACTGAGATGTTAGGAGAACTACTAAGATGTTAGGAGAAATACTGTGTGATGTTAGGAGAAATACTGAGATGTTAGGAGAAATACTGTGAGATGTTTGGAGAAATACTGTGTGATGTTAGGAGAAATACTGAGATGTTAGGAGAAATACTGTGAGATGTTAGGAGAAATACCGTGAGATGGTAGGAGAACGGAGAAGATTGAGAATGAGGCTGGCTAGGAGAGACTTTTTCTCCCCTAACCCAATTTATTAGTAAGAGGAAGAGTAGGGATGGTGGTGGTGGTGGTGGTGGTGGTTGTGGCAGTAGTTGTGGTATTGATATTGGTGGTGGTAGTGGTATTATGATTATGATGATAATTGATAATGATACTACATTTTTCTTGTTTGTAACCCAGGAACATCTTCCTAATTCCTACTTTTTCTTACAGAGCGATGATGAGGGTGGTGGCGGGGGACGGTGTGTGTGGTACGAACATTGTGGCGTGGACAGCAATGCGAGGGGCCACCTTAGTTGCTCGTACAATGGCACAGCAAAGCAGATAGATGAAGAAGGATTGGCAATATTGGAACACACTTGCCCCGAGCTGGTTGAACAGTACAGTGAGTAGAGAGATGGATAGAGAGAGATAGATAGAAAGAGTATATGCATTATATCTGTGTGTGTGTGTGTGTGTGTGTATCTTCTATGCTGAGAGAGAGAGAGAGAGAAAAGGAAAGATGATGATGATGATGATGATGAAGTGTGCAGTGGCATTTATTTGCTGGTAAGGGTAACACTATGTAGCAACACAGGAATGCTATGTTATATGCTGGAATGTAGCACTGTGTTACATGATATCCCACCGCCATTATCCTTTACACTCTCCTACCCTCACCACCACCACCTATCCCACCTTTCCATTAGAGAGAGAGAGAGTGTAAGAACAGAAGAGTACAAATGAAAGCAAACAACAACAAATTATTGATTCTTTTAAGTCTTCTTGTTATTGGGTAAGATATAATTCATGTAACTATATTGTGGGTTAGAAACAAGGATAGAACTAACTCTTCCCTTTCCCACCACAAAGAAAGTGATAGAGACTAAGCTATAAATGGACTGATAGATAAATACATAGATAGAAAGGGAAAGAGACCATTATCCCTTCCCTTTCCCCCACACAGAGACAAAGAATGGTACGCTATATACCTGCTGCGACCGGGACCAGGCCGAGGCACTTTCCCGTTCCCTGGACCTAATGAAGAACTTTCTAGTGAGGTGTCCCGCGTGTCTGAGGAACATGCGACAGCCCTACTGCCACATGACATGCTCCCCTCACCAGGCGGATTTCCTCGTGCCGGAGAAGTACGAGCCGGCATCCAACGCTGAAATGGAAGGTGTGTATAGGAGGTAACATTAAAAGGGAGGGAAGGGGAGGAAGGTGGATGAACTGGGAGTGAGGGAGAGAGAGAGAGACAGATCTGAGAGAAGAAGAAGGGGAGGGGGATAGGGTTTGCAAAGGAAGAAACATAGATGAAGGATTTGGAAGGGAGAGAGAGGAAGAAGGAGTTTATGAGGAAGAGAGGTGAATAACTTTCTGATGAGGTCCTGCCTGTATGAGGAACACATGGCTCCCCATCTGCCACAAGTCATGTTCTCCTCACCAGGTGGATTTCCTGTTGCCAGAGAAGAATAAGTTGGCGTCCACTGTCGATACGGAAAGTAGGTACTGGAAGGTATGGAGAGAGGAAGGGATAGTGGTTTGATAGGAGGAAGAGAAAGAAATATTAGAGGGAAGGAGATGGGTATGGGAGTGAGGGAGGGAGAAGAAGGGATTTGAGCGGGAGAGGTAGGTGAAGGGATCTGAGGGAAAAAGAGAGAGAGTTGAGAACTTCCTGGTGACATTTCCTCTGTGTATGAAGAACATGCAAATCTGCAACATGACCAAGGAGGAGAGAGACAAGGGGGAAGGGATAGGTTTGAGAGGGAAGGAAAGGAAGGAAGATCTGAGAAGGACTGATGGGGTAGGGTTAGAAAGATGATGAAATATATATGAGAGGGAGCAAGATGATGAAATTCTTGAGGGAGTGAGAGAGGAGGAAGATAAAGAGATTTGAGAGGAGAGGGAAGAGGTACAGTAGGAAGGAGTTCTAAGACAGAGGGAGGGATTGGACAGTGAAAAGATTGGATTGATTTTTTTTTTTTTCCCCCATCGCAAAATCATCTGATATAGTGACTAACTTTGCTGCATTATTCTCCCCAGGCAAGCACCAAGTGACAGACATGAAGTTCTATGTAGCACGGGACTTTGTGGAGCAGCTGTATGCCTCGTGTCAGGATGTCATGGCCCCCTCTGCTAATAGTCGAGTTATGGGTGAGTTACTGCACGATCTTTTTTTTTCAGCTGTGTAGTGTGCTTTCTGAGCCACATCAGTCTCCCTACGTGCTACATGCCTTCACATGCTACCATTTCTATGCTAATAACCATCGCACATACAGTATTCAATACATGTTTGGGGTGTTTCATTCAGAACTGGGATGATGGTATTAGTAGATGTGTTGTTATGACATGTCAGTAGTCTTGTGGGAGATCTGTCAAGTCTGTTTTAACAGAGTTTAAACAGTCAAACTGTTCCCTGTCCAAGCATGGGGTTGAACTTGTGTTCACTGAAACTATGAATCATATATCATTCTTATCCTGTCATTGAATATCTTAGTTGGTGGTATGAGGATAGTAATGGATGGGTGAGACTCGATTGGCATTAGTGAGAAAAGTAAAGAATAAGAGTAGTGGAAATGGGGCCACAACAACAGCAGCAGTTCTGCCTTTTACTGTAACTCAGATCCCCTTTTCACATCCACGCCTTTGAAGATGATGATTTCTATACAGTAGTTATGTATCCTATAATGCTTCCAGAACTCAAACAGCTTCTAATTCTGTTTTCTGTAACCCAGACCCCTCTTCACTCAGTGTCTTTGAAGATGAAGATTCCTGTCTAGTAGTAATATTATCAAAATAATAATGTAACTCGAACTCCTTTTCACTTCTCAGGGCTGTTCTGTGGTGATTGGGGTGCTGCTCAGTGCACCGGGGAGAGACTTTTCAATTACCTGGGTGATTACCATGGCAACCCATACACCCCCATTAACATCCGGTACATGTATATGGATGATGGTGATCCAGACCTTCCACCAGGCATAACACCACTCAACCAGACTGCACAGCCTTGTCATGTTGGCCTTAAGGTGGGTGTTATCCTTTGGAGGGTGGGGAGAAAATATCAAGGAGGAGGGAGGGTATACTTTGGTGGATGAGTAGATAGCATCAGGAATGAGGGTATACTTGGAGGTTGGGTAGCTAGCATTGGGAAGGGTGGCATACTTTGGAGGTTGGGTAGAAATTATCTGGAAGGAGGGTATACTTTGGAGGTTGTGTAGAAAGCATCAGGAAGGAGGGTATACTTTTGAGGTTGAGTAGAAAGCATCAGGAAGGAAGTAGAAAGGAGATTGAAATTGATTAGACATATTGGGAGGATGGACTAGGAGAGATGGGTGAGGTGTAAAAGTATCAAGGTTGCTACTATGCTGTTGATGGAGAGGTGGATATAATGGGACAAGGTAGCGTGTGCTAACCTTAGATCTAGAGGTAATAGTAGAGTGGTGACACAGAATAGAGGTAGGTGGAGGAATACCATCAGGTGTTACATAAAAAACAGACACAAAAGCTGCATACAAAGATGATTACTTCCTCCAGCATGATAATGTTTATACTGTATTTTAATTTACTTGTTCTACCTCCACATTTTGTTATTTGGCTTAGTAATGATGTTTAGAACTTGGTGATAACTGTGAATAGTGTTAGGATGCAAATGCTGCTGCTAATAGTCATAATAAGGAGTTAGGACACTAATGATGATGAATAGGGTTAGAATACTGCTGGTGCTGATTATTATGAACATAGCTAAAATGCTAATGATGATGATATACCCACAGAACAGCATCGCATGCACCTGTGCTGACTGCCACAGCTCCTGCCCAGTCATACCTGAGACCTGGGCCCCTCCCGGTCGCCCTTGGGTCATGTTTGGCTATGACGGGCTGGCCGTTGCCATGGCACTCACGGCCGTTCTGTTCTCGGTCACTTTCCTCGTAATTTTTGCCTACTGCCATAAGAGGAATAAAAGATACACTGGTAAGTAGAGTATAGTGGTTAGCATGTACCAATGGCCTGTAAACAGCACTGTCAAGAAGCTCTTGGCAGTATCTTGTGTGTTTTGAGGATGGCTCGGTTGGCTAATGTGGGCGTGGTTGTGGGAGTTGTTGTTGGAAATGAATGATATGATGCATAGTAGATACTGATATCACTGACTGATCCATCCCCACAACAAATGAGAAATTGCCTGGTAGAGTAAAAGCAGAAGTGGGCCACCCTGTGTAGTAGGTTAGATAGCAATGTCACTCACAGCTGTTATTTTCCCATTACTTTCCGTTTGATGTTCTTGCTGCTCCAAATGCAATAAGAAATATATTGTTAAGGGAGAAAAGATATGGTGTAGTGGTTAGAATGCGGTAGTGTATCAGGTATGTATTGTATGGAAGGTACTGTATATTAGCTGTGACACTGTTGCTCTGTTCTGTGTCACTTTGTTGGGCATCTTCATCTACTGTCACAAGCACAGCAAAAGATATACCGGTAAGAGATTGAAAGAAAGCTGGATTATACTAGTTAGAATGCACCAGTGTGACTGTGTGATTTAGAATAGGTTTGCTGTATTGGTTAGTATTGGTCTAGTCTGTGTTACTCTTTTTGGTAACCTCAGCAATGCCCTGTATTCTCATACTGCCACAAACACAAGAGATACATAGGTAAGGAGTAGAGAAAGTACTGTAGTGGTTAGAGTGCACAAACCTTAAATATAATAAGGACTGACTGCATTTCTCTCTCTCTCTCTCTCTCTCTCTCTCTCTCTCTCTTTTTTTTTTTTTTTTTTTTTTTTTTTTTTTTTATACAGTACAACCTCCAAAATCCAAACATGCAATTTCCAAAAACCTCCACTTTCCAATATATTATTTTCAGGCAAGTAGAGGGTGTTGAAATAATTTGTCCCCTCACAGTTGGTGAATATTTGAAGGCAGATTTTATTTGTTGACATGTACAGTACACCAACAGATGATATATTCTGGTGTTACTAATATAAGGTAACTTTATTGCATTTACTGTTCATGGTACTGCAGGCCATTTTTTACATCATCACATCATAATTGTCAGTGTGCTTCAGCCTTCCAAAATATATTATTCCATTTTCCATAAAGCCTTTTGTCCTAAACAAAGCATTCAGATTTCAGAGTTTGTACCGTACTAATTAATGTTTATATAAGTGTGGTGTGCTGTAACTTACAAAGCTAGATCAGATATTAACGTGTGTTGTGCCTTATAGCGGTGATGGTGGAGCACAGTATGAGGCACCCAGAGGAGATACGGACAGCTGTGGGACGACGCCTGGCTCACCTATCAGACCCACAGGCACAGTTTGCTGGGGAGGACGAAAACTCACTCCTGCATGGTGTGTATTGGTGGGAGTTTATTTATATTTGGAGGATGTAGAGAGGGTGGTGAAAAGGATGCATCTGAGTTAGTTTGAGGATATGTGGACATGTACTAGGCAAAACTCATTCCTTCATAGTGGGTATTGTATCTGTGGGAGTTTATATATTTATTTATATTTGAAGGATGTAGGTATTTTGGTGAAAAGGATAGATAGATAGATAGATAGGTAATATAATTTTCATCTGACCCTAGGAACAACAGTGGACCTGCCAGACAAACAGATAGATGGACATTAATAACAATAATACCATTGTGATTTTTTCAGAATCTAGGGTAACCAGTGGCAGAACTGCTAGACAGACAGACAGTTAAATAACAGTAATAATAATGATAATGAATTTTTTTCTGATTCCAGGGCGTCCGACGACTGAACTGCCAGACATAGTGTATGATGGGGAGCTGTCATTGTCAGAGCGCCTCACCACTTGGACCCAAACCACCGTTGACCATCTGTTTACCAAGTGGGGCACATGTGAGTATGGTGCTGGATATGAACTGAGCCACAGCACTACGTGTGCCGTACACTCATACAATACATGGTTGCCAACTAGGATTCATTAAAAAAAGTATTAAATAAGAGTTTACAATCTGCCCAATTCTTGTAAGTATTTCAGATTTTTGTATTGCTGTGGACTTCAAAACATGCCAGGTTTTTAGTAAGAATGGTGGATCTAGCATCAGGTGTGCAATTATGCATGTGTAACAGACAAATTACAAAATCTTCTCTAATCTAATGTACCGTATATAACCCAGCTAGTGCCTCTTTACCCCCAGTGTGTGCATATCATCCATGGCAAGTGATGGGTGTGGGTCTGGTGGTTGCGGTTGCCCTCTGTGCTGGTATACTCTTTCTCCAAATCACCACCGACCCCGTCGACCTCTGGGCTGCCCCACACTCACGCGCACGCATCGAGAAGGAGTACTACGACATGAATTTTGAACCCTTCTACCGCACTGCTCAAATTATCATCAAGCCAGTTGGAGTGGAGAGTGTAAGTATTGCACTCAATCTTTTTTTTTTTTTTTTTTTTTCCCCCCCAGTGTCAGATAAATGTAATTCTTATATTGCAAACTTATCAAGGAGTACTATGACCAGAACTTCCAGCCACTGTATCACACAGGTCAAATTATTATCTTGGACAGGGAACTCAGCTACAAGTACAGATCCCTGGATATGCATAAAGCTTATCTGTGATTCCTTCTTCCACATGACTCATTTTTTATCAGGCTGTGTGGAGCAGAGACTTCAAGTATCCTAGTCTTACAGTCTTTTGTTTTGGTTCTTTTTACTCTGAAAATTATCACTTACTGTAGGCAAGGTACTCAGTTGGAAGTACAGATCATGGTTGAATGCATGGAAATTATATTTAAGCCTTTCTACTGCACAGCCTAAATTATTATCAAGCCAGTTGGAGTGGAGAGAGTAAATATAACATTGTCTTTTCATGCTGCCATAAACATTGTGACAGCACTCTCAGCCAGGGAACTTAGCCATAAATACACTGAATCAGGGTCTGAAGTTTGATCTAAACAAGTGGTATTATTGTACTTGTCTTAAATTTTTCTCTCCCAGTAGATTCTAGCAATTATTGGATAGTAATAATTTAGTTTGGAGGCATACTCAAGCATCTGGCTTGTTAAAAAAAAATCAGTTATATTTTGGTCAGCTCTTAATATGGAGACTGATTAAGAGGAAGCATGCATAATTTTGAATGATTAAATAGGTTTGCCCCCCCCCTTTTTTTTTTCCTTTATCCAGAAAACAAGAGAAGAGGAAGCACAAAAGAGGGAAAACTAATAGCATACCTACTCAGTGCAGTTCAACTAATTATGTGGTTTTCTTCATTACAGTTTGTGTATAATAATGAAACCTATGGACCTGTATACAACCAGACATTTCTGCTGGAGGTATTAAAACTACAGCGCACCATCACGGAAGAGGTATGCAAGGGCAGGAAGAGGAGGTGAAAGAAGGAAGAGGAGGGGGAGGAGTTAGGAGGAAGAGAAGGAAGGGGAAGAAAAGGAGGTATGGTGAGGGAAAAGTGGAGAAGGATGAGGAGTGGGAGGAAAGGAAAAAGAGAGGAGAGTACCGGTAATCGAGAAAAAAAGGTGCAGAAGATGGAAAGGAAAGGAGAGGAGGGAAGAAAGAAGGAGGAGAGGAGGGAGAGGGAGTTAGGAGGAAGAGAAGGAAGAGAGAGAGAGAGAGTGATTGTGAAGGATGAGGAGAGCAGGAAAAGGGCAAAGAGGAGAAGAGTAAAAGAAAGAGAGATGCAGAAGACAGAAGGGAAGGGAGGGGTGAAGGAAGAAAGGGAAGTGGAGAGGAGGGAGGGAGGGAGAGAGAAGGGGAAGACATAGAGTGGGAGGGAAAGGGAGAAGAGAGGGAGGGGAGACTAAGGATAAAAATATGGAGTTATGTGAGTACAATAATGAGACAACCCACTGAACCTAAGGAAGACATTTTTTCACTACATTCTTTGGTTTTCCTGTTGATTTTATTCACCTTGGGATGGAATTTTAAAAATGGAGGGGTTAGATACAGCCTTAATAAACCCCTTCGGTGTGAGATCTTTTCAAAATAAATAAATAAAGTTGTCTTGAAGCTACAAAGTTAAACTAAAGAAGACATCCTCTGGAACTTGGGGTTGGGGACCAGCGAACATCCAGACATTTTTACTGGAAGTGTTAAGACTAATGTGTTGTATTGGAGGTAGGGAATGGGGTGAGGAGGAGAAGGAGAGGTAGGAGGGGGAAAGATAAGGGAGAGGAGAAGAGGAAGGTCAAAGGAGAAAGTGGTGGAGGTGGAGAAAGGGAAGGGAGTGGTGGAAGGGAGGAGGGAGGAGAAGGGGAAATAGAAGAGGAGGAGGAGAGGGGCAAGGGAGTTGGACCAACTAGTATTGTAAAAAAAAAAAAAAAAAAAAAAATCCCCATTGTCATGTTTCTCATCACCAGAGTCTTAATATATGTGTGTTTATATGTATGATTTTATTTTATTTTATTATTATTATTTTTTAAATATATATCCACCTCACCCCACAGCTTGCAGTAAATATAAGTGAACATGAAAGAGTACAACTGACGGACATCTGCAACAAACCCCTTGCACCAGACAACATGAACTGCAACATTCAGTCCCTTCTCAACTTCTGGCAGAATGACGAAGCAACTCTGAGGAATAAGTCAACACCAGAACATGTTAAGCAGTGCATTGGGTGAGTCCTGGGTTTGTACTTTTTTTTTTCCTCTTCAATTAGGGTTGGAGTGATGGTGATGGCAGTGATGATGACGGTTTAATAAGATGATGTGTGATAATGATATTCATGATGATGATGATAATTATGCAGTTATAAGTTGTGTCGTAGTTCCAGAAAGGAGATAGTCTTGAACTTGCCAGGTCCATGTCACAGAAATAATAGATCTTGGGAGGAAGCTGATTTGATGGCAGAGTTGAAATGTTGTGATAACAGTAATTACAGTGATCCTCCTTCCATTATGGCTCTAGGTTTTGCTTCTGATCCATAAAGCACATACAACCTCATTATGGGGATTCGTTATGTGAAGCTATGGTGTGATTTTATTGACATTTTACTCTTCAGCAATGCCTATGCGGAGAAATGTCTGGGTGCGTATGGTGGTCCTGTCCTGCCTCATGTGGTGCTTGGAGGCTTCCTGGAGGGCAACCAAAGCTTATCAGACAACCCACCCTACCTGGAGGCCACGGTGTTGATTATAACGCTGCCTATCAACAACTACTTCAACAAGTCGCTCCTGAGCCCGGCCCTGGCATGGGAGAAAGCGTAAGTTCTCACTCTTCCTTGCTTGATAATACTAAAAGTTTTGTGTGTGTGTGTGTGTTTGTGCACTCACAGATGATAATGATGATAATAATAATAATAATAATAATAATAATGACATATCCACACTAACCCGCCTCTCTCTGCCGTTAGGTTCAACAAGTACATGCTGAGCTACTCTCACCCCATGATGGACATTGCCTTCCGTTCAGAGCGTTCAATTGAGGATGAGTTGGTGAGGATGAGCAAGAGTGACGTGCCCACTGTGATCATATCATATGTCATCATGTTTATATACATCGCACTTGCCCTCGGACACACCAACCAGCTCGCCCGCCTACTGGTTAGTTGCTGTGCTGTTATTAAGTGTACACTGTTTTAGTTATTATTGAATTAATCTCATTGTTATTAGTTTTATCATTGCAGAGAAGTGCACGACAAGGGTTTGGCACTTTTCATGACCCTTTGAGTGCTAGAGGGAGGCAGGAGGGAATTATTTTTTACATTTCCCTGACTAATGATATCTAAAGTTTCTCCATCTTTTGCCCCAAAGGTTTCAACAAAGGTGACTCTGGGCCTGGGTGGTGTGCTCATTGTACTGGTGTCAGTGTTTGCTGCAGTCGGCTTTTATGGCTATGTTGGTGAACCCTGCACCATGCTTATCATTGAGGTGAGGACTGAGTGAGGTTGTTTTGGAACCAAGCTTGTCTGGAGGTGAACTGTGGTGAACTTCAGGATGATTCCATATACCTGCAATCTGCTGTTCTCTCTTTGGGGTATAGGGAGGGAGCTGAGGAATATTTGTATAACCAGACTTTAGAATTACCCATTTATATCAGAGCCACCATATAAAGGTGTCCTCCTTTTAATCATGTTATTGTGCTGTTATTTTGTTTTATTGTATTACGTAAATCAGTGAATCTGGTGAGGGGTTAGGGATCATTGTCAGATGAAAACAAACTGAGTAGCTAAGAGTATAGCATGTGTAAATCTTTTTATTTGAAATAAAGTTAATGGTATTAGTAAAGTACTCAAAAGTCGACCAAAAAAGTGTCACTCAGGAGGGGTATGATGATATCCAAAATGCTTAATATCGCTTGTGAAGTCACCAAACGTTAATTTGTTAAAATCCGAATGTTGATACGACAACGGTACCGAGTGGAAAATGTCACTGGCAAGAAATTTATAGCCTCTCTAAGGAAGCAGGTTTACCTGTGTGAGGGAAGATTATTGGGCAATTTCTAGTAACCATTATCTGTGGTGTCACATTGTTTTGTGCCAAGTTTGCACCAGTAGTTTTTTGAACGACTGTCCAGTGATGATATCTGTTGTTGGTTTGCATGGACAGGTAATTCCATTCCTGGTGTTGGCCGTTGGTGTGGATAACATCTTCATCCTGGTTGAGGCATATGCAGGTCTGGAACGCAGCCACGAGGACACTCGGCCACAGCTGGTGGGACGTGCAGTTGGAGCCGTTGGTCCCTCCATGCTTCTCTCATCAATATCTCAGTCCTGTTGCTTCTTCCTTGGTAAGAAACGATGCAGTTTGTCTGTATCTTTATCTGTACTCTCAAGTTTATTTATTTATTTATTTATTTTTTTTATTTTTTTTAAAGCCAGAGAGAGAGAGAGCCCTGGTGTGTAAACTTTCTTCATTCTTTCACAGGTGCACTCTCAGACATGCCTGCCGTTCGTGCATTTGCCATGTATGCTGGGATGAGTCTGCTGATCAACTTCGTACTGCAGATGACTCTGTTTGTGTCACTTTTCTCTCTGGATGTCATGCGTGAGGAGGTAAGGAGATGTGGAGAGAGATGGGGAAAGGAAAGAGAGTGGGAAGAGGAGAATGTAGGCAAAAGAGAATAAGGAAATGAGGGGAGAAGGGAGGGGAAAGAGAGGTAGAACAGGGGGAAATAGAGAGATGGGAAGGAATGAGGGAGAGGAAAAATGGGGAAGGAAAGGAAGGAAGGAGGGGAGGAGGGAAGGAAATTAGAAGTAAGAGAAGTGGGAGGGAAAAGGAAAGAGGGAGGGAGGGGGGGTTTGATTTTTTTTTAAATTATTTATTTATTTTTCTTCCCACTTGATGCACCAAGGGAAGTAAGCTGGTCATCTACTCTCAGACATTTCAGACTGTAGTAGCCTTGGGCCCTTACACTTCAAAGGGGGTAGTGTAGGATTAGCCTGTAACAATTATTTTGTATTCCCAACAGGACAACCGCTTTGACGTGTGTTGCTGTTACAAGCAGAATAAGGTGGAGAAGGACTCAGAGACACGCTTTCTGCATAAGGTATGTGGTGTTGAAGTTTGTTGTTGTTTTGAGGAGAGTGCAGTACTGTACAGTCAAACCCCACTATACAATCTAACATTATGCAACCATTCTCCTTATGAGATATTAACTTTTTAGCCCTGTTATTTTTGTATGTGGTCACTATTTTCACATACATGATCACTATGTTCCTCTACAAAGCATTTTTTTTTTTTTTCTATATGTGATTGGTATTTTTGTTTATTCAGTTGTTATGATCCCTACATTTGGTAATATGGTTGATTGTTATCCAGTTGATTTTCCATGACCGCCACCCAGTCATATAGTGTGGTTTCAGTGCACAATATTTTCTTGCTTTATGTCATTAGTGTGTTTCAGTATTATAATGTTTCCCTTACAACTACGTGGATACTCTTTTTTTTGACTCTAACTTGGCATAATTCTACCATCGCGCCCTCCTGAATGCTGAGTTGTAACAGTATAATAACAAGAATTTTATCCCAGTCATGAAGAAGTGCTGTGGAAAGGATATTGAGTAATAGCATTGTATGTTTCTGTCACTCATCTGATATAAACTGCAAAAGGACAAAAATCTGGGCCAAGTTAGAGTAAGAAAATTATTGTACTGTAATATGGGGGAAGGTGGCAAATCAGCTTTATAAATAACAGTGACATTGGCAGTTTTCCTGTAAATTACTCTGGATTTAATAGCAAAAATGAATGTAAAATGAATTGGCATACTGTATAATGAAATCTTTATTGTATTTTTTAAAAAATGCGACCTAAGGAGAACACTGTTAAAGAAATGTAGGTGGCAATAATGAAGACAGCATAAAATCTTTCTGTACTGTGAAAAAATGCAGGTGGCATAATGAAGACACTTTAGGATCTTTATGTACTGTAAAAAACAGTTTAGATGATGTATAATGAAGTACCATAGTGTATAGTGAGGACACTGTAAAACAGGTGTGCTCCAATGAAGACAAAGTGTAATAAATTTCTGGCTCGACAGGTATTTGAGACAACGTATGCACCCTTCCTGATGCGTCCATGGGTACGTGCGGTGGTGGTGGTTGCGTTTACCTTCTGGCTATGTGCGTCGGTTGCCATGGTGCCGCACATTGAGGTTGGATTGGAAGAAGAGCTGTCCATGCCTGATGACTCATATGTTCTGAAGTACTTTGAGGTGAGTAGGGTTTGAATCTGAGGGTTGGGTGGAGTTTATTTTTGACATTATACCTTACTACATCATTATAGAGCTTGAAATCTATTGGGAGGAGTCTGTGGAGTTACTTGGAGAGACTGACAGACAAATGAGGAAGTAAAGGAATGTTGTGATGTTGATGTGGATGTGAGTGACAGTATTAAGAAAAATACTTTGTGATGATATGGCTGTGTGAAGAGAATTAGAATGAGAGACTGACTGGAAGGGTATATTTGAGTATGGGGGAAGGGGAGAGGGAAATCAAGGATGAGATGGAGGAATGGAATGGAGAGAGATATGAGAGAGAGGTGTGTGAGTTGGAGGGAGGACAGGATGACATGGAGATGATTTGTTTGGGTCCATCCCTTACGGGATTAGTGTCTGGCAATAGGTAGATTAATAGATAGATGTTGCTTGTGGGGTGGAGTCAGGATTCTGGGAGATTGAGTGGTGAGTGAGGGAGAGTGTGGCCCATTTAATTGTGTGGACTTGGCTAGTTCTCCTTCTATCAGGTTTTTCTGCTATTTGGATCATACCTCATCCCATCCTCAGGTAGGAAAAGAGGTCTGGATGATGATGATTGTGATGATGATGACGGATGATGTTGATGATGATGATGATGGATAATGATAATGATGATGGTGTGACTAATTATCAGTACGCATAACTCTACCCACACAGTACCTGGAGGAGTATGGGTGTGTTGGTCCGCCAGTGTATTTTGTGCTGAAGGATGGATACAACTTCACAGATGCCAACATGCAGAATAAGATCTGTTCACATCTCGGTTGTAACAAAGACGCACTACTCATCCAACTCAAGCTGGCATCACAGGTCCCAAACAGGTTAGGTTATTTCAGTGTTGTAGTAGGGACTGTTACACTACACTGTACTGAGCTACATTACAGTATACAACACTACACTACACAACACTACAGTATTTAGGACACACCACAAAGTACTATGCAACACACTACCATGCATATTGGTTTCAGGGACACACTGTTGGCCCAGCTGAGGTTGATGTCACATGTTTCAGACAAGTTATTAAAAACATTTTAGATAGTCCATACTACGTTACTGTACACTAAAGTACATTGGACTGATTGTGTTATGCTGCTTTATGCTACACTCCAGTACAGTATGTCATGCCCTGGTGTCCTATGCAACAGTATGGCACCTTGCGCTGTGGTGCATTAAAGTATGCTTTCATGACACAACATTACACAGTGGTGTGGTGGTGTTGAGGAGCCTTCACATGGTGCTGCTGTGTACCCTGTGTGGAGTGAAGCAATTGTGGTGTCCACACAGGAGCCAAACCTCCTGATGTTTCCCTGCAGCATGCTATGGGGACGGACCCTGGCCAGACCCTGGTGAGGTGCTGTCTATCACAAGGGGTCACCAGTTCCATACATGGTGTATGTACTGTATTTTACTTGTAGAACAGCCCCACAGAAGCAGATTCTTACCTATGGTTGATAGGCCTGCTCGCGAAATTTTTTTTCCTGCCCAGTTCCGTCACTTTGCACATATGGCAACGTTGCCCTGTGTTTAGTTTGGCAACGCCGCGCAGCAGTGAGCCATATCGGATGCCAGGTTTAGTATTCATCACAATTATTTACTTTTTTTATGCTTGACTATAAATATAATACCTGACTATCTATATTTTACATGGATTGAAAGAATAATAGAGACATAGAGGTCATATAGTTTTCGCTGCCTTAGCTTAAATAAATATAAAAAGGGGCCATACCACTGTCTTTACTTCGTCACTCGTCTGCTGAGAGAGAGAGAGAGAGAGAGAGAAGATACTCTCTACACTTTGCTAAAATTAGTTATATGTTGATTTAATGAAAATGCGGTACGTCTTAGGGGTGGTACATGACTGCTCGTTGAGAACACTTATCAGTAACATATGTTGTAGGCCTATACTACTTTCCCTGTCATTTCTTGTCATTGCTCCCAGACGTACGATTCAATCAGCTGTGTTTACAATCGGCAATGGCGCATCACTGGGTCAGTTGCACAGACTGTCTGAGATTATTCACAAACAACAAAGTAGACCCTTAATATGACAACAATAATTGCTTATTTTCCAATCATTATTTTACATTCAGTCCCTCACTGAAGATCAGCAAATGTGTTCCCAGCCCAATGCTATTACCAAATAGAATATATTAAGTGAGTTTGTTTTTTTAATTCCTTGTTTCTCTTGATTTACTTATTTTGCACACAGTGGTCTATAATGTCTCATGTCTGACCCAATGCCTGTCATCAGCACATGGGAAATAGCATATGGTGCCTGGTGGTGTTTAATATTTAATAAAGATTATACCATAACAAATAAAGCTTTGCATTTCATCAAATACAAAAACCCTTCAAGCATACTTAACATGAAATAAAGGACATGAGAACATGAAAATAATCTGAAATGTAACCTGACATATGATTTTACTAATATACCTAAGAAAAACAAGAAAATAATCTGAAATCTAACCTGACAAATGATTTTACTAATATACCTAAGAAAAACAAGAAAATAATCTGAAATCTAACCTGACATATATACCTAAGAAAATGTCTAATGAAACATTGATATTCAGGCATCATTGATACCAATATTTCCCAGCTTGCAGCAGAAATTACCAAGGTTAACCCTTAAGAATGATCATGAAAAGCGTTTTAGGTGATAAAATATTATGGGTCATTAACCTCTCTCTCTCTCTCTCTCCTGTAAACACAGCTGATTGAATCGTACGTCTGGGAGCAATGACAAGAAATGACAGGTAAAGTAGTATAGGCCTACAACATATGTTACTGATAAGTGTTCTCAACGAACAGTCATGTATCACCCCTAAGACGTACCGCATTTTCATTAAATCAACATATAACTAATTTTAGCAAAGTGTAGAGAGTATCTTCCTTGTATACTCACTTTTTATTGATGACCCTGCATGTTATTATTTTATACTGTTTCAAGCTCTCTCTCTCTCTCTCTCTCTCTCTCTCTCTCTCTCTCTCTCTCTCTCAGCAGATGAGTGACGAAGTAAAGACAGTGGTATGGCCCCTTTTTATATTTATTTAAGCTAAGGCAGCGAGAACTATATGACCTATGGCTCACTGCTGCGCGGCGTTGCCAAACTAAACACAGGGCAACGTTGCCATATGTGCAAAGTGACGGAACTGGGCAGGAAAAAAAATTTCGCGGCGTGCTTAGCCAGACAGACCAGGGTTAATCAACAACAACAACAATGTAATGCTGGAGAGGGATGCTTTCCCACAGTGGAACCAATGTGACAGTATACAGACATCCCTCAGCTCCCTCCTTGTGCCCAGAAAGGGGGCTGGTGGGCTGCGTAAAAGCATTTTCAGTTTGCAGGCCACTGGGTTCATGTCCAGAAGAACCATGTGCCACAACAAACACACTACTGTACACTGCCATAGATGTCTTTTTAGTTAAAATGATGTTATTAATTCTTCTTTTATAATAAGTGAATGGTAAATGATGATCTAGGAAGAAAAATGAATGCAAATTACTCTGAAAATAAGTTATTCTGGAAAGAGGTGCAGAAATGTAGAAGTGATAGTGGAAAGAAATGTGAAAGTGTGAAGGATGTATGTGGTAGAGTATTCACCCATGGGGATTAAGTAAGGACCAGACGAAATGGATATTTTGAAAGCCTGATGAATGGGAATCGAGAGAGCAAGCAGCTGTTAACATGATTGGTTTTGGGGGTGGACAGAGAAGGAATGCAGTGCCAGGAAACATGACACTCGCATAGGTGAAGAATGCTGTGAAGTGGCTGAAAAATGGGAAGGCAGTTGGGGTTGATGAGGTGTATGCAGAGATGATTAACCCCTACACCGCGGGCTTGTTTACCAATTACTTGCGTGTGCCGCGGGGTTATTTGGGCTCCGACAGACTCTCAAAAAATATTTGCCAAAAATCAGTTATTAGTCCTAGAATAATAAAATTACATATGCTTATGGCACATACCTTCAGCTTTCTCCTGGAATGATTGTTGAGCCTTCGTCGGTTACCGTAGGACTTGTGGAGACCTCTGAAGTAGGGTAACGAAGTCTCCACTTTACACTTCCCGACAACCCGTAATATGATTACCACAGCCAGATACAAACACTATAAACACTATTCTACAATTTTCAAGTAGTTTGGGATCCATACTAAAAAAAAAAAAAACACTGTGAAAGCAATGGAAATTACGAGCGCGTCTGATCGTCGCACTGGCACTAGTTCGCTCGTGGTAGTCTGTCATTTATTATTCATAAAACCCCTCACACTTTATATTTCTATTACTATATAACACTTATATATATCTACAGTCTTTATCCATAAGTTTCCTTCAGTAGTATTAGTTTATTGTCACTGTAGGGATTCAATTTCTTTCAGTAAAATACGTAGCATTCACTTTCTCGTCCTGTATACTGGCATTGAGAGTGAATGTCACTTTCATCTTCACTCTCATAACTCATAGCATTCAGACATGCTAGAGTGAAACTTTCTCTTTCATTACTCCTAGGGTATATACTCGTATTCTTATAATACTACTCATTTACATTTCTATTTACGTTCTCTATTTTATTTACGTTATTTACATTTCTATTTTATTTACAGTGTTATGCACTGTCACTTGAAATAACTTATAAAACTATTTTCCATTGTTCACGTATATTTACATTCATTACGTTCACTTGCTGTTTACACATTATTTACACATTATTTACAATTCCACTTGCACTGTTTTACTCAACAGAAAGATCGTAGTCACTCTTTTATCAATTGTCAGCCCTTTACCTCTTTCCACACGAGGTTTAATAGGGGGTAAAGGTCAAGAGCCATTTGCATGGGGGTGAAAAAAGGCCTTGAAGTCAGCAAGATGAAACATACGTCCTCTCACTTCGGAAGATGAGAGTACACTGATAACGCAGGGGCCAGGCCAGCTAGCCTAGAGGCCTGCTTTAGGGGTTATTCAGAGTTACCAATATTACTTCTTGAAACAGCTAAGTCTAGCACTGATATGATTGGCAGGAAATCTAGACAATACATTATAAATTTGGTAGTTCCAGGTGAATGTAAATATCATTTAGGGTTCTCCCTTCCCTCCTTACATGTATATTTATTACGAAAATAGATTAGAGGCCTACTTAGGAGATATATAATCAGAGCTACCAATGTTAAATCTTGAAACAGCTTTGTGTAGCACTGATATGATTGGCAGGAAATCTAGACAGTACATTATAAATTAGGTAGTTCCAGGTGAATGTAAATATCACTTAGGCTTCTCCCTTCTCTCCTTACATGTACAATATATTTATTACGAAAATAGATTATACGGCATATTTCAAGGGGGAAAAAACAGCGAAAATTAGCGAATGAGTGCACGTGAGGTGTTGTCAGGTGATAATTAGCCAATTCCAGGTGTATGGCACTCTCACTTACCTGATTTCTTTCTTGTATATATTATTTGGTATAAGAATACGACATAGGGCTTATTTCAATGGATGAAATCAGTGAAAAATTCCAGGGAAGATTTACTTAGCGTAGCATGGCCGGGCAGGCGAGAGGATAGGGTAATGGAGGGGGGGTAGGGAGGGGAGTCAAGAACGGGGAGAAATGGCTAAATTGTCAACAATGGATGGGAGTACAGATGAGATTAGGAGTGCTGACTAGTGTTGGACATTGTCAGTACTGATAGATGATACAAGCCCCCTCTTGAAAGCCCGGGTGAATTCAAAATAACACAGAATCACAAAAGCGACGCCCCGCGGTATGATTCCTTGCTCCCAAGTGTCACGAAAGTGACGCCCCGCGGTATGATCCCTTGCTCCCAAGCGTCACGAAAGTGACGCCCCGCGGTTAAGGGGTTAAGTGTAGTGGAGAGAATGGAATGAAGTGCTTGTTGGAGATATATAAGAAGGCATGGATGAGTGAAACTGTGCCAACACAGTGGAAATAGGCTGTGATTATACCCCTGTACAAAAATACAGTAAGACCTCACTATAATGGACTAATTGGGGCCCAAGCCATTCTGAAAAAAGCAAAATTCTGATAGAAGCAACATCCGGACTTCCCCCTGCTAACCCAGACTTTTTCTGGTGTACTGTATCAGACATTAGACCGGATCATACCAACAGTTTTTAAACTGTTTTCGCTACCACTGCAGTACTGTGCTGTATTATACCTTCACTACAATAATCAAGTGGTATAATATATATAATAATACTGGACCGTACACTGATAACCATATCTTTTATTTACCTTATTGTGATGAACATAGCTGAAGTGGTCAAGTAGTCCGGACCACTTCTGGCTTTATTGGACTTTTTCTGATATATAGGAATTTAGTTTGGTAGCTCCTTGATTCCAATAAAAATGAATTGCAGTCTATTGATGTCAGTTATATCTAGGTCTTATTGTAAAGGTGAGTGAAGTGAGTGCAAGAATTATTGTGGCATAAGTTTATTGAGTGTTGTAGGGAAGGTATATGGAAGAATTATTATAGGAGAAAGTAAGGGAGATATCAGAAGTCCTATTGAGTAATGAACAGGGTGGCTTTAGTAGTGGCAGTAGATGTGTGGATCAAATATTTGCAGTGCGACAGATAGTAGAGAAGGCATGTGAGAAGGACTATAAGGTGTTCATGGCATTAATGGATCTGGAAAAAGGATATGACAAAGTAGACAGAGAAGCATTGTGGAAGGTTTTGCCCATGTGTGGTGTAGATGGCAAGCTGCTAGGTGCCATCAAGAATTTTAATGATGGTAGTGAGGCATGTGTAAGGGTAAATGGGCATCTAAGTGAATGGTTTATGATCAATGTGGGCATGCGACAAGGTTGTGAGATGTCCCCATGGTTGTTCAATATATATATGGATGGAATGATGAGAGAAGCAAAGACATGAGTAATGGAGAGGGGGATGGTGTTGGTAATGAATGGTGATGGATGGAATATGTCAAATTTGTTGTATGCTGATGATGCAGTGCTACTTGCAAATATTGCATAAGAGCTTGGTAAGCCAGTGCAGAGTATTATTGATGTCTGTGAGTGTTGTGTCTTGAGAGTAAATGTAGAAAAGAGTAAAGTGATGGTAATTGAGAGAGAAGATGACTCCCAGTGTGATGTTACAGTGAATGGGGAGAGACTGGAATTGGTGAGAGAGTTCAAATACCTGGGTACAGTGATAGAAAAGAGAGGAAGATGTTCAAAAGAAGTGGAAAGTAGAGTGACACGAGGAAGGAAAGTAGCTGGCGCTATGAAGGCCATGATAAGAAACAGAGGCTTGAGTGTTGCAGCTGCACGAGGCTTATGTGAAGGAGTGTTAGTGCCAGCTTTAACATATGGATGTGAGACTATGGTGTGGCATGAAAATGAAAAGTCAAGAGTGAGAGCAGTGGAGATGGGACTGCTGAGGAATGTATGTGGAGTACAGAGTGGATAGGATGTGAAATAATGTGCTTCGTGAAAGGTGCAGGGTGAACAAGTCTGTGGACACCAGAATCGAAGAGAGTCTACTGAGATGGTATGGTCATGTGGAGAGAATGGATAATGATAGAGTGATGAAAAAGGTGTATCTGAGCGAATCTGAAGGAGGGAGGAGGTGAGATAGTCCAAGGAAAAGGTGGAGATATGGTGGATGAGTGTGTGAGGAAGAGAGGTGTGGAAGTCAGTGAAGTTAGGAGACTTGCAAGATTTCGAGATGGGTGGATGAATGTTGTGAGAAGTGTACGATCAGGGATTTGGCACCCCATGTTAAAGCGACCTGCATTCGGATTGACTCTATCAGAAACGTTTATGTGAAGCTACAGAATGTGGTGAAAGTTTTTTGGTGTATCAGATAGAGTCAGGATTCTTAGGGCTTGAATGATGAGTGAATGGAAGCATGGCCCATTGGATTGGGCAAGCTTAGGGTGTCTGGGTGTTGCTACTCCCTGCCCTGCCCTAGGGTGGGAAAGGAGGATCGGATGATGATGACAGCGATAATTTAGATTACAGTGATGATGATAATCATGACAATAATAAATATTAAGTTAGGTTCAATAAATAATAGGGTGATGATGGTAAACATCTGTGTATTTGCCTCCCCAGAACCTACATAGCAGTGCCATCATCAGCTTGGATAGACGACTATTTTGAGTGGTCACTGGATGACGATTGTTGCAAAATCTCTGCTAATGGATCATTCTGTGAGGAGGAGGAGGAGGAGGCTGCAGAGGTGCCAAGGAGAGGATCGGAGGGAAATGAAGAGGGATCGGAGGGAGACGTGGCACCACAGCCGGTGTATGAGGGAGGTGCAGACTTTGATGATGTGTACGAGAACATTTACAACTACGACTACACTTATGGGGACTTGGACTACACCTATGAGTCGGAAGGCTCAAAAATGAAGGACAAGAAGAAGAAGAAAAAGAGCGGGGCAACAGACAGTGGCAACAGTGACAACAAATCAGACAAGTCTGACTACACGTATGGTGATATGGACTTCAACTATGAGGGTTCCACTGACAAGAAGAAGAAGAATAAGAGTAGGGTGTCTGATGAAGGCACAGGCAAGAAGCCAAACAAGTCATCTGCCGTTTCGAACCCCCAGGCCAGCGAACCCACCTGCCTGCCGTGCCCAATTTCATCTATGCCTGGAAACCCGAGCAGGCCAGACCCTGAGGTGTTTGATCAGTACCTGCCCATGTTCCTGAAGGACAACCCAGACATCAAGTGCCCCAAGGCTGGACATGCAGCATATGGACAGGTCAGTGGCATGGGACGTAGTTTGAATAAATTTGGGTAAAATATAATTACTTTTCTGTCTTAGTTTATTCTTCCTACCTGTAGACAGAAATATTACCGTAAGTGTGTAAACATGGGTATCAGCTTTCCAAGAGTCAGGGAATTCTGTATGAGTGAGATATAGGGGGAACTGGGAATTGGAATACTGAAGATGATGTGGAGGTACAGAGTAGGGAGGTACAGTACTATATGTGGAAGAGGGTGGTGTGAGATGAAGGGAGGGCAGCCTGATAGCAGAGAACAGGGGAACATGGCAGCAATGTGTTCATAGCCACCCCCTTTGGGACTACGGCATCTTGCTGTTGATGAATAGCTAGATTTATGTTTTAACAGCACTAATATTCTTTCTCCACGTGCCCACAGAGTGTCAAAATCCATTATGATGAATCCGGCAACCCTGTGACCGGCGCAAGTGTGTTTATGACGTACCACACCGTCCTGCGCACCAGTCAGCACTTCTATGAGGCGCTGCGGTCGGCTCGCTCCATTGCAGACAATATCACTCGCACCCTGAACTTGGTCGAGGACGAGGATGGGAAGTTAGTGCCCAGTGGGGAGATAAGATACGAGGTCTTTCCTTATAGGTGAGTTCAGTTTTGTTTTTATGTTTTTTTTTTTTTTTTTTTTATTTATTTATTTTTATTTAATATAAATAAGGACCTATCTCTCCTCTCCCTTTTTCTCTCCCATTCTCCCTAGTCACAACACACACATCCCTTTCTCCTCCACAGCATTCTGTATGTGTTTTAGGAGCAGCTCCATAATTCATCCTCTCTCCTCTCAAACCATAGATTCCCTCATGCCTATCCTCTCATCAGTCTTTCATCCTGCTCTCCTCTTCTCTCTATTTCCCCAGCAGCATTCAGTGTATTTTGCAAGTAGTATCTCACCTCTGACAAGACGGTGTGAATTTTGGCCCTCTGCATTGGTAGTTTGTTCCTTACCATTACTAACCTTTTTTTCTCCTCTTAGATTATTCTTTGCCCATTCTCTCTCTCTCTCTCTCTCTCTCTCTCTCTTTCATCTGTGTGTTTTGGAAGCAGTGCCTTAATTACTATGTCCATTCACATTATATCTTCACATTTTCCTCTCCTTTTAAATGAGCCATTCCTCTTACTGCAACATCCATGATAACATGGCTGTCAAAAAGTACTTCACAATAAATTGGTTGAATTATACTCAAAGCATTGAAAACAGAATTGTTAGGAAACATTTCCACTCACATGAAGCTAAACATTTCTTCAGTAGAGTTGTAAATCCATAGAGCAAGCAGCCTCCTTATGTGGTTAAGTATGGTACAGTACTAACATTGAAAAACCATTTGGATAAGTATTCATCTTGTAATCCCCAGCTAAACATTTTCACTTCTATGTAATGCATTTATGAATTAAGATGTCTTGCAGTTCAAAACACAGAGGACGTACTAGCACCGGTAGCCATAGAACAACAATGACACAACTTGTTCCTTCAGTTACAAGATGTGTTTCTCTTGCAGGTTAAAGTAGTTTATATGATTTCCTTTTATCCTTTCCTATGAATTTTCGGTGACAGCTTTTGTTACATGGTGTTCCCTCTCCCAATTTCCTGCTGGCATTAGCTGGAGGTTTGGTGGGAGGGGGGGGCCTCCCTGTTTTCCTATTCTTGTCTTGGACATATAGAACAGTTATGGTTGTCATAACCTCTCCTGTAACAAACAGCCTTAAAAGGACCAGTGTGACTGTTGCTGTTTGCTTTTCTTTGTACTCCTTTGTACATGTACACTCTTTCTCTCCCCTTGCACCATATCTCTTCCCTTCTCTCTCCCCTTGAACTATTTCTTCCCTTCCTTTCCTGTCTCATATTTCAACCTACTCCTTTCTCAGTCATCTCACCTTAGTCCTTTCTCTCTCTCTTTCTGTCTACTCTCATCTCAGCCTAACCCTTTGTCTCCCCCTCTCACCCACAGTGTGTTTTACGTGTTCTACGAGCAGTACCTGACCATCTGGCAAGACACGGTACAAATGTTGGGCATTTCTGTTGTCGCCGTCTTCTTGATCACCCTGGTAATGATGGGCCTGGACCTGTCGTCTTCTCTCGTCATCATGGTGACGGTTGTGCTTATAATCACTAACCTTGGGGGCTTAATGTACCTTTGGGGTGTGTCTCTCAATGCCCTGTCTTTAGTAAACCTCATAGTAGCAATTGGGATCTCGGTGGAATTCTGCTCGCACACAACACGGGCCTTTGCGGTGTGCGAAGCGAATACGAGGGTGGAGCGAGCCAAGAGGGCCCTGGTGAGGATGGGTCCGTCAGTGCTGTCGGGCATCACACTCAGCGATATGGGTGTGGTCGTACTCGCTTTTGCCAACTCAAAGATTTTCCAGGTGAGGTTCAGTGTTTTATATTTTTCATTAAACATTCCAGCCCAGAAACATAATCTGTGCATTATTCTTTTATTTTTTTATGAAACCTTTCAGTCTAAGACCCTAATTCGTGGTTTAGTTTTGTTAGTGCCAAATGATTTTATTCAGCTTAGGGGTTCCATCATAGCAGTGAAGGGATTAGAGTTGGCTGTATCCCACCATCCCTGTCTGATGTCTGGTGATACTGTAGCAATAAATATACAATATTATGTCCTCAGTTGAAATAGTTTTATGCTTTATTTGGTGTTATATGTAACAAAGACTGAAATTTAGTAACTCTGGCATGGTAAGTTTGTGTGTGTGTGTGTGCACTATTATCCTATTTTAGTAACGCTGAGTCACATTGCAGGTGTTCTACTTCCGTATGTATTTTGGGATGGTGATTGTGGGTGCGCTACATGGACTCATTCTCCTGCCAGTCATTCTCAGTTTCCTTGGTAAGTACAGTCAGAGTGATTTGTTTTATCCCCAAGAGATGACCAGGGGGGGTTTTCAGTAATGTGTGAGAGAATGAGAGAGAGAGAATTTGTTTTTTTATTTATTTATTTTTATTTATTTTATTTTTTTTACCTGATTGAGGTTATTTGGCTATGTTTTTGCATGAAAATATCAGCATCTACCTTCTAAGAATGCCCTTGCTCAATAAAGCATATTTATTTCATTGATGATGATGATGAGGGCGATTATTATAACTTTGTCGGGTCAGTTAAGATAATGGTGATTGTTATAACATTGTCAGGACCATCAAGAAAAGTAGTGCGCGCAAACATGCCGGACCGAGCGAACAACCCGAGCGGTTCAGTACAGCTGGAAGATGTGATAGGTGAGGACCAGGAGAAACAGTGCCTTACCTCCTCCTCGCAGCCCCACCCAGCCACACAGCCCGCCACCACTGCATCAGTTCACCACTCCAGCAATGGACATACAGGTATAGTTCTTTCACTTTAACTAGGCCTGGATTTTCATCATTTTGCAGCTTATTTCACCTAGCAAAATGACAGAAGCAGACGATGCTGTGGCTGTACATTGTTTCCATAGCACCTCTTTGTGCCTAGCACCATATTTTCATGTTAATCTGCTGTTGTTACAATTCAGCATTCAAGATGGAGAGGTGACAGTGTTAGGTCAGTTCATATCATTGGGCATGTTGTTTGATTAGGTTGCCCTGTCTTGTATTTCTCATTTTCTTGCTTTCTAAATCCTACCTCACCCCATCTTTGGCCAGGAAATGAGAAGTCAGGTTGATGATGATGATGAAAATGGTGGTGATAATGCTGGTGATGAAACCTGTGAAGTTGAAATTGCCAGTGCCATCCAGTGTTCAGTAGCAGTTGTATGTAAAAAGTTGTAGTTGTGATACCATAATCTGATTACTTCCAATGAGCACTGTTGCCCTCATGCAGTTTTTAGATATATGCCTGATGGTCTAGTGAGTTAAGGTGCTTTAACTAGATGTGTCTCATGAAGGTCTAATTCCAAGGAGTGGTTGTGGTATAATTCTCAGTGAAATGCCACTAAGGAGTAAGTAACTTAGCCCTTTCCCTTTCATTGTCTGGACTGAATGGCCAGACTCTAGGCTTCTACATTCTTGTTGGCTCAGTACAGGGTTGTATGATGATCATGATGATGACATGTCCGTATTTCAGGCTCACCCAAGAAGTCGAGTCGGATGTCTCTGAACCACAATTATGACGATGTGGAGGATTTGAACAAGCGGAATGCGTCAGTCACCCCCTCAAGGTATTCTGACACATCCTCAAACCACTATGACACACTCTCACGCTACTCTGACACACTCTCATCACGCCACTCTGATACTTCGCGACATGATACGCTTCCATCGCGCCACCATGATATGGTCTCCTCACGCCATTCTGACACATCCTCGAATCACTTTGACACACTCTCATCGCGTCACTCAGACACCCTTTCCTCGCGCCATGGGGAAAATGGTACTCTTCCCTCCCGCCACCAAGACATTTCCTCACGCCATTCCGACACCCTCTCATCTCGCCACTCCGACACCAATTCCCAGCACTTTGACTCCCTCTCTCGCCACTCTGATGCCACCACTCCATCCCACTACAGCGACTCTCTCTCCCGTCCCGCCACAAACTTTTCCCGACACTCACTAGCGAAGACAGAAGAGGAGCTGGAAAAGTTGGATCAATGATGAAATGCAAACATCCCTTTTTTATTATTATTTTTCACATGTTTACCCCAGTGTGTTGAGTTTTACATTGTGATAAGCATCTGAGATTTGTAGTAAGAGTGACACAGAAGTGAGAGTTTCAGTTAAGAGCGACACAAAGATAGAATTTCAGTGGCATATCAGATGCACTTCCCATAAACTGCAAAGTGAGAGGAAGATGCTGAAAGAAGTGAATGCACAGAAAAAGCAGTTGAAAAAAGGAATGCATAGAAAAGGCAGTTGAAAGAAGAAAATGAATGCACAGAAAAAGCAGTTGAAAAAGCGAACGCACAGAGAAATTAGAAGGGAGATGAATGCACAGAGAAGATATATGATAGAAAGAACCCAAAGATGAACAGAACCCCCAGAGTAACCACACATAAGTTTTTGCATATTTATGACAGAGGGAGATGCCTTGAGCCTATCCCCCTATGAGAGTCTATATATCCCACCTCGTTTGTGCAAGACATTTGAGAGAGTTCTAGCAGTGCATTCTTTTTGAGCCACATAGTCTTTGTTGAACATTCCAGTCAAGGGTTACTTAATGCAGTCAAGAGTTGGGTGCAGATTCATAAAAGAACTTACAATCAATTCCCTTTTGTGACTAAGCTATTTTTGTCATTTAAACAGTCCCTTTAGCACCTCTCTCTCTCTCTCTCCAGTTTATTTCTTCTTATGGCCCATTAACCTCTGCAGTCCAGTGACGTGTTTTATGTTTCAGTCTCAGTGCGTCACAGCCTCACAAATCCGAACATCCAATTTCTGAAAACCTACATTTCCAAGCATTTTCTCATACAGTATGGGGTGTTATCATCTGTCCTCACACAATCAATGCTTATTCAAAACAAAGTTTATTTGTGGATAAGTATAACAACAGGTAATACCTGTGTCTTATTAATACAGAGTACTTCAGTGTATTTACTGTTCATGGTAATGTTACTGTAACCTATTTTTAACATGACTTTCCTTGAGTTATTATCATTCATAAAGCCTTTGGAACCAAGTAATATGGATTTGAGAGTTTAAACTGCATCTCCAAACAGTTTTCTGCACATTGTAATAGATTTTTGGAGGTAGAAGACTTAAATACAGCCTTTATTAACTCTGTCAGACAAGAAAACTCTCCCAAGTTGAGTTTTTTGGAGGTTGCAAGAATAGACTGCTGAAAGACGTCGCTGTATTGAAGGGGTTAATATTCTTATGTTATTTATGCATCTCATGTCAATATCTGTATTTGGACATCAGTAACATATAACAGCTGGGTGTAGTATGCAAAATATATTGGTAAAGAAGAGGTGCCATGTAAGCCAACCACAATACAGGCGTATGACTTAACTGCAGGAAGGACAAGGGAAAGAGAAAACCAGATCCTACTATTTCTTGTGTTCTTCCTGAAATAACAAACCGAGGCCATGGGAGAGAGTTTATATTTGTTTCTGCAGGAAGACAGGCAAAGAGAGTGCAGATTTTTTTCGTGCCTCTTGTTTCTCGTATAAAAACAAAGCAAAGATGAGGAGAAGAATTCAGATTTGTTTTTACTAGGAAGGATGTGGCAGAAAAGAATGCTATTTATCTCTGTACCTTTTACTGCAGAAACAAATCTTTGTAGTTACAAGAGGAACAAATCTTTGTAGTTACAAGAGGAACAAATCTTCGTAGTTACAAGAGGAGCATTATCGTAACTTATTTTATGAATCTCACCCCGGAAGGTTAGCTTTTCTCTCTCTCCTTTTTTTTAAAGTCCTGTTTTGTTTAGACTAAGTTTTTTTTGCTCAAGTTAACTTAATGCAGTTATTGATATTTTGTTGTACTGTAGTTGCTTTGTTACATTGTTCCTATAAACCTCTACAATTTGATGATGTTGTTTTTTTTTTTCATCATGTTGCTACCTTCAGATGATTAAATTTAACTTTGAATATGCCTCTTGTAGTGAAGGAGTAAATGAAAACCGAATTCGAATGTAACCCCCCTCTTTTTTAAATACTTAATGTGAATAAAATCGGAAAACACTGGTAGCAAGTATAAAATGAAAATGACTTCCTCAGCTTTAAGAGGCCACGTGTTTTGTTAATTTATGTGCTGTATATCTGTCTATTATGTGGCTCTTCTCCCACTCATTAACAACTTTTCTTCCCATAAGTTTCCTATAATCTCTCATTTTCTCTCCCCTTTTCCTTCTCGATCTTCATCCCTTCTGCTGCATGATATTTAGCTGATTATTTTCCTTATTTGAATATGCCATGACAGTAAGGGATAAGCTTTACAATGGGTGGTTGAAATTAATGAATCAGTATAAATGGTATTGGAGTATGGTAGCCTTGTAACAGGTCCCTGCCAGCTTCAAAGGGTTTAATACTGTATGGACTTTAAGAATTAGATATGGTATTGGAGGGCAGTAGTCTGTATCCATTTTATTCTAACTTGGCCTAAAATTGCCACACCTCCATCTTAAATCCTGTGTTTGAATCCTAAGTTGTAATACTAGAATACGACACCAGTCAAGACAAAGTGCTGTGGGAAGGAGGTAGAACCATAGTATTGTCTTTTTCTGCCACAGAGTTATATGAAGTATGCTACGAAAAGGTGAAAATCTGGGCCAAGTTAGAGTTAAACAGTACACTCTCAGGTCCCTGGTATGCCTTGAAGGGTTAGGTGTGGAAGTGGGTGTTACGGTACTGGTGACTTAGTGTGGCTTGTTAGGTCAGGGAAGCAAGTTGAGACTGAAGGGTTGTGGGTTTGTAATCTGTGTGGCTTTGGAGTTTTCTTAACACCTTTTTCATAGTGATTCATTCTGCACATTACATCTCACAATCCTCTTATATATCACTGATGCAAACTTTGCTGATATTAAAACAGTATAATTGACATACAAGAGAAAGTTAAGGTAGTTTTCTAGCCCTGGGTCCCTACTATCCTGTTTGTATGGGGGAATTTGGGATTGGGTGATGGATGGAGAAATGGATAGTAATAGGCAGAATAAATTAGTTAGGAAGACGTGCTGAGTTGCCTCCTGTGCCTCGTAGAATACAACTCTGATACCCTGAATGTAAATGAAGATGTCATATTGCATTTGGCTGAGGGATATTTTTCATGGATTGCATTTATACTTGTGATTGTATATAGTTGTACTGTGATAATTAATAAACTGCTGATGTTTGTAGTTTGTAAAGAGAATTTCAGGTCTATCACAACCTAAAGGACTGCTGGAGACTTGGTGTTGGTTAAATATACTGTACTGTTACCAGGGGTTTGTAAATGACTCTCTCTCTTTTTGTTTGTGTCTGGCTGTCTATCTGTTTGTGTGTGTGTGTTGTGTTCAAAGGAGAAGGAAGTAAATCATAGAAGCCCATAAAATTGCTCCTTCCAGCTTATCCAAGAAAAAAAAACAGTCAAATTATATCTCGCACTCAGCCTGCCTGTCTTTATTGATTTATATCAGTCAGTATATGTTTGTTTATTTATATACAGTACATGTTCAGAAGTAATTGTGCCCTCATGTCAGTCCTGTTATAATCCTGTTCTTAAAATTTTTACTCATATTGGTGTAAGGTGACATACACAGAATCTTAGCTCATTCATGGTTCAGTAGAGCGGGCAACTTCAGATTTCCTTTTTAAACTAGGTTACAGGTATAATAGGATAACAGGATCTTACCAAGCTAATTTCAAGCTGAATTGGGGGTGTTGTCCTTGTCATACCCCAGCTTTCTTTCTCTTCTTTGAATGCAGTGAAGAAAACGGAGGGCATATGAGTGTATTTGGCCACTAATCCCAGTCTTTACCAGTCCTTTAGCTATAATTATATGGACAGTACCTTGCTGACTCTCTTGCTGTATAATTCAGTATAGAAATATGTTGATATGCCTGTACAGGAATGTAATATAGTAAATATTGGATAGCAACACCACCATTTATATACCAGGCTTTAACAGGTATGTAAGAATCAAATACTTTCCACATTACCATGTTGGTGTTTCCATACAGATCAATCTTGCTGTATGATCGAGTTACATTCATGGAAAACAGAGCCGATAATGATCGATTGTATGTCAGAGGTGGGATTGTAGTGATAATATTAGTGAAATCAGCAATTGTTTGCTGAAAACGGTGCTTCACTGTGTGTTGTGGTGATTGTATAAGCAAAATTAGCAAACATCTATCGAATTACAGTAAGTTTCTAAAGTGTTAAGATCATATAGCCAAGTGAACAATCATTTAAGAGTTGATCATATAGTGAGATTGGCCTGTATTTGATTCCATACCACGTACTGTATGACTCTGCAAAGTTCTGTCCAGGCCATTTGGTCCTGTTAGTATTCTGAGTAAAAATGGAGTGCAATATAATTAAGTCTCGGTTTAATAACACATACCACCAGATCTATTTATTTAAGTGAATTGATATGAAGAGTATGTGCAACAGTTTCATCTAATTCAGTGGTGCTGAGAGGAATGCCTTCATGTGGTGGCATTTATATAACCAGGTGGTTCCACTGCCTGGTCATACAAAAGTCCCTCTGTTCCCTCCCTGTCTCTCTAAAGGAGGATGGTGAACTGCTGAAGAAAGGTAGCCTCAGCCTGTAGTCCACTGGGTTCACATTGAGATGAGCCTAGGGTTAGAACTACTACTACTATTTACTTTAATACCTCTGTAATCCTTTGGCCTGTCAGCTTCCCATTGTTTACAAGTTTGGTACTGTATAAGTTTGTGGCCACTTTCCCATATTAGGGCCATCAAGTTTATCACTGTAGATATTAAGCTAATTTGAGACTTGAATTCACTTTTACATGTAGAGTTCCTGTTTCATTGATTTCCTCTGATATACACAAAATATTGACCCACCTACAACCCCTGCTGTTTACAGATTATAAAAGAGCGTGTGTTGACAGGATTCAAAATGTTAATTGATGGCATGTCTTATAAATAAGTTGTTTCAGTTGACGTATCAGTATTCCCACACACACCTTGACCCCTTGACTGCAGTGATGTATTATTACATGATATGCCTGCAGTCTCCAGGCCATGTTGTTGAGTTTGGAGATACCATTTGCACTGATAGGGTCAGAAACTGTCTCTGTATGTTCCTTCCCAGCTGGACTTCTCTCCTTGAACTGAGTAAAACTGTGAATTTACCAAATAAAATTGTATGAAATTATATAATAAAATCGTGTGAAGACTCTAAACAAAATTTTGTAAAATTGCTGCATAAAATTGTGTGAAATTGCTGCATAAAATCATGTGAAGTTAATAAAATAACATGAAGGTCACATGAATAAACTGAAAAAATACATCATTGGATTGAAAGGGTTAACTTAGGATGACTTACACCCATTTCTAAAATTCACGTGTGCTTATAACTTCTATAAATACACCAGCCACAACTCACACCCTTCCACACCCACCCATTCTCCCTCACTAAATGCATCACCCTAGCTTTAGCCTTTTCCAAATTATAGTTACAGAATATGGAGTTACAGTTACACATGAAGGTGTAAAAACAGAAGAGGTTATAGTTACAGGTAAGTCATAGTTACAGATGATGAAGTTATAGTTACAGATAGTTATGGATGATGAAGTTATAGTTACAGATGAAGTTATACAGGAAATACAGATGAAGTTATAGTTACAGATGGTTATAGTTAATAGATGTAATTATACGGGAGCTACAGATGAAGTTATAGTTACAGATGGTTATAGTTAATAGATAAAGTTATAGCTGCTGTATATATAAGTTATTGTTAGAGGTCAAGTTGTAGTTACAGATAAGTTTAGTTAGATAAAGTTATAGATGTTATAGTTACAAATAAGTTATAGTTAGAGGTGAAGTTATAGTTACAGATGAGGTTATGCTGTAGTTAGAGGAAGTTATAGTTACTGATGAAGTTAGAGTGATGGAGTAGGGGGCAGGTGTGGAAGACTGTGAGTTATGACAGTGTAATGCTAATTGGGAATGGCAGGTAAAACCATGACATATCTTGTTAAGCTGAGTCACCAATGCCATCCATTACAACCTTGCCATTTACTGTACACTTGAGAGAGAGAGAGAGAGAACTTTAAGGGCAGTCAGTCGTTTTCATTACTGTACTTTTGTACACATGTCCACCTTTAGCTCTGCAGTACTCTATATAAACTTGATTTTTGGCTTGCAGGGTTGGTGTCTATATAAACCCACTAAATCCAGATCACATCCCATTTAGGTAGTTCTTCCTGCTTCTGCCATATTATTTTATTCAGCATTGTGAAGACTGCTTGTGCTGAAGGGGGTTGTTAATGCTCTTTGTTGTTCCTGTAGTTCAGACTCTATTCTGAGCAGGATAAAATCATTACAAGATAGCAAGAAGAATTAAAAATTCCCCATTTCAGAGGGATTCATACTAAAAGGTAGTATGTTAATACCCTCAGACTCCTATACCCACTCCATGCTAAGGAAAAATGTCTGATGTTGGCTGAATGGAATGGTAGAGTTTTCCCAAGCATGGGAGGGTTAAACTTGACAGTACACTATTAAGTCTTTCAATCCAGTGACGTATATGCTTTCTATTATTCTGCTACCATGAGGTGATTTGATTTAACGTAAGGGAAATGTCCACCAGTAAAGAGGTTAAGGATGGCCATAACTAGTCTAATGTGAATAAGATAGCTTGGAGGTAGCAAGATTGAAGGGATAAACACTCAGGCTTTTAAGACACATTCATTGTTGAAGAAAATGTTCTGGCATTACCTGGACAGAACAACGACAGAGTTAACTTCCATTGGTAGTGTTGTAAAGCTGATTTGCCTGTTTGCCCTCCTGTGTGTGTGGAAAATGATGTGATTTTTGCAATACATCCATGAGTTTCAACAAAGTCTGCATGTATTTATGTAAGAGGCAGATTTGTTGATAGGGCACAGCATGAAGTATGGAGTATACTGTATTTAATTTCAGAACAGTTTAGTCAGGATATGCCATGGACAAGCCCCCAATGTTTTGTAATTAATGAAGCATGTGGTGAAGATAGAATATGTTATTTTTCTGCAGTTGTTAACTATAATTTGTAATGTGGTTTGCAGGTGTGTATCATATCTCACAATTACAGGTGTTCCACTAATGACAGTCAAAAATTTTGGACTTACGCTTTGGTGTACCTTGTTGTAATATTGCTGTTAGTTGTAATGTAGGAAAGAGTCTTCTTGGTCACTAGTGAAATCAACCCATCAGTCTGACTGCACATGACCATCAGCAGAGCTGAAAGGGGTTGTGGGTCTCTACAAGGTGAAAATAAATGCACTATATAAGGAGCTGATCCCACCAGCTCTCACTGTGCACCCCTGTATTAGTGCCTCACTGTTAATAAATAAGCTTTGTGGAGATATTTAGGTGGTCTAGTGGTTGGAATGGCCCAGTCGGAGTGACAGCCTTGCATAGGTTTGATTCCCAAGAGGCGACTGGAGATGATTCAGTCTTGTAATGTCACCAAGGGAAGTGGCTGGTCATCTACCCTTGTATGTACTGGACTAAGGTGGCCATCTCAGGCTCGTGCTACCATATATTATCCAAGCCATGCCAGTTTTTATAATGCCAGTTTTGTATTTTGTACTATACAGAGTCACCATCTTTATAATATAGAGTCACCATCTTCTATCATACACCCACACCCTCCATATCAATATTACTAGTTGGTGATGCAGTAGAAAGTTTGGATATTCAGAATTAACCCCTTCACACCCATGACTTGTTGTTTAGTCTATTCTTGTTACTTTCAGAGGATTTTATTCAGCTCTGGAAATATCTTTTTGAATTGGAGGGGTTAGATGCTTTTTACTCTGACTTGGCCTAAAACTCTGTCTTCAGTGCTGAGTTATAGCAATAGATTAACACTTATGGTGCTAGTCACAAAGAAGTGTTAAGTAAAGGATGTAGAGTGCATTGTTTTTTTCTGTTGCTGTGTGAAATAAGCTTCAAAAGAATGAATATCTTGGCCAAGTTAAGGTGAAAAGGGTATAAATACAGAACTAACCCCTTCAGACTTTGAGTTTTTTCAAAGTTGAGCACAAATCATCTGAAGATAGGAAAATTAAACTAAACAATAAACTTATCATGGAAGTAAGAGCCACTTTTTTTTAATGAAAACCAAAACAGAAACTTAGAAAAAAAAAAAAAAAATGGTGGTGAAGTAAGGAACTTGTTTCACACCAAGTCCATTATTTATATTTTTGTGTTAGTAGGTCAGTATATTATCTTATATTAATGTATTCTTAACTCATTGGGCCCACTGATGTCTTTTGTATTTTATTCTTGACAACTCCCGAAGATTTTATTCAGATTAAGCAAGACCTCTGTTACTGAAGGGATGGTGGCAGTAGTAGTAATAGCAGTAGGACTCGTATTTTTATAACCCCAGGCTCTTCTGAATGTGAACTCAGTGGACTGCAGGCCGAAGATGTCCTTCACCTACAGTCCACCATTCTCCTTTTGAGGGATAGGGAGAGAAATGAGAGATGTTTGTATAACCAGGCAGTGAAACCACCCATTTATACTGATGCCACCACATGCAGGCATCGCTCTCCATGACCATCAGAGATGTAGCAGGAATAAATTAAAAATATCATCTGTGGGCTTCAAGGCGTTAAGTTCAGTATGTATTATGTGTATAACGGCATACATTTGTCCAAGCCTCATGCCTGTATAGTGTTTATATTGTAGAGACGTAGTGTTAAGGCCGCCATCTGTTTTTGTACCGTATTATAGTGAAGTTCTATCACACTGGTAACATCATCACACAGGCTTTCTCATATTAGGTGCTTTATCAGTGGCTTCTACACAAGACCTGTATCCTGGCTGGAGTAGGAGATTTCATAGCGCTTCTTCCTCAGTATTTGTTGTGCATAGTAGACCTGAACCCCTTTGCTCTGATGATGTATTTCCTGCTTTATTCTTGCTACTTTCGGCAGTTTTTGTTCAGTAAGGATATAGTTTCCGAACTTGAAGAGTTAAATGTAATATTCAGTAATGCCACCGTAACTAGCATTCTCTTTGAAGTTGAATGAAATTGTGTATAGCCTATATCGCAAGAAGAAATGTGGGTAAATATGTCATTGGATTGGTGGAGGTACAGGAGTGTCAGTGGTGTATCCTGAAGGGTGGGGGGTGGCACCGGGCACTCCTGAATTGTGCTTTGTCACCCCACTGGCCACTGCAGATTTCAAGGGTAATAACCTAACTCCTCACTGATGATTTCCCTTTGGACCACTCTATAATCAGGACGGCTACTCATTGCTTAAAACTTTAGCTATGCCCATGTTTGAGATAACTTTTTTACCATGATCACCCACCAGTAGCAGAAATAAATGGCAAATGTGCTGTCGGTATATCATAGGGATTAATGCTGACCGAATTGTATTAGTAACATAAAATATTCAGGAGTAATATGCAAAGTAAATAACTGAGGAAGATATGTTGTGATATTCCCAAAGCCATGGAGATATGACTAATATATACAGTAAATATACACAGACACAAACAAGGCTTTGAAGTGTATTTTTTTTCCCATAAGGTAGTTCATTTTTTTGATCAACCAGAAATACCTATATACAGGTAGTCAACGAGGTTTTGCTATTTATACTATTTTTGTAACTATAAATGTAAGCTGTTTGAATACTTTGCAGTGGTATTATATAGGGTTTTGTCTAGTTTGCAACAAAAGAAAAAAAGCAGCTGTTGAACAAGTAAAAAGTGTACATGTAGATGCAATGTTCAAGGAGGAATTAGACCCATTTTAACCTGAGTATGTAATTTCTATCGTACAAGGTGATCCATAAATAGCACTGCACTTGAAAGTCAACTGGCAGTATCCTGTGTGCTGTGGGAACGGCTCAGTCTACTGGTTTGGGCGTGGGTGTGGCAGTGGGAGCTGAGTGAAAGATACAGGGTAGGTGTTGGTGCCCTCAGCATACGAAAAATCAGCCAGTGGAGTGGAAGAGGAGTGTTATATATGGCCACCGGTATTCATGCTGTGTCCAGGTAGTTTTAATCAGCTGTGGAGGAGCTTTTTGAAGTTGATAAATACTGTACTGTGTTATGGCTTTTTCCAAGTGGTTTTTCCGTAGCTGTTTATTGTGTACAATGCCCTGCAACATCCTTGTGTGTGTTATTGATGCAGAGTACGTGTATATTAAAATGATACAAGCTACCAATGAAAAGTAGGCAGAAGAATATCAAGGAGTAATGTGCAAGATAAATTGCTTAGGAAGAGGTGAATACGAAGATTTCCACCTAAAATATAACACATTTTAATCCTTTCACGAGAGTTAAATAAAATAGTTAAGATCTGGTCGCAGCAAGAATACAGTAAAATTGGCATACTCAGGCTGAAAGGGTAGAAATAACAGAACATAATAGTTGGGAAGAAACTTTTTGTAGGTTGAAGGTGTTTGCAGAATTAATGTATATTGGGATGGGTGATGCCTAGTGGTTCTCCTGCTGCCTGATGTGTTAATGTATGGATGGGAGAATGTGCATCTAAAGCTGTTAATCAGTGTAAATAAAACTGTTTTCTGTAATATGCTTTTTTTTATTATTATTATTATTGTACCATTACACTTGGGTGACAAGTTAAGTGGTTTCTTGTAGCCCGCCAAACCATTACTATGCAAGGTTGTATTCACTTAACCAAATGTGAATCTGGTGGTTTTGTGGGTTAAGGTGCTCAAACTGGATGTGACTCATAAGGGATTACATCAGAGGGTCGGTGTGGGATGAATAACTGATCATTCATCTTTAAAATCTGAAATGAGCAGGCTAGCTCTGGGGCCCAACGCTCGAAATAGGACAATAAAGGATTGGATAATGGGTGGATGGATAAATGGAGATAACTGGTACCAGAAACAGAAAGCAACATAGATGTATTACAGTTATCAAGAGCGTTCCCAGTTTAATACATTCAAATTTTTCGGGGTTGCGTGATGAAAATGATCTACATTAATGTCGTGAGCTCCTTTGGGTACAACTTGAGGGCTACGAACTTAATTAAAATTGATTGGGACATAGCAACATGTTTATAGAGAATTAAAATTACGCTTATTTCGCTGTAACTACATCCAATATTAATGTAAAGTAATTTCAGTGAGTTGAGGACAGTTCACCATTAATTTCAATTTAAACACAATCAGGTCTGTTTTAGTCTTTGTAGCCCCTAGACGTCCCAGTGACTGTAACTTGTGTTGGTGTCGCTTTTTAATATCTTCCTGTATTTAGCGCATCTGGGGCTACGTATTATTTGTAAACATGCCACTTTGTTCAAGAGAAGTGGCTGATCCGGTAGACAATAATGTACTGGAAGTGAAGGCAAGTAAAGATAACATGTGACATGATGCAGTGCTAAGCCTGTTCCCGCCCGTCTAGAAAGGACTCCGTGGGCCATTGTAGGTGAGCAATAATCTGCCTTTTCGACGTTTCTAAATGTTCATGAGTATTTATTGCAGTTCCGGGCAGCCACGCCCCTTGGTTAGGACACACCTTGAGTTATATCAGGTTAGCGCAGATTAGGTTAGGTATATTAGGTTCCTGTTATTTAGTTAGGTAGATCATGTTATTTAGGTTAAGTATTGTTTTTTTAAGAAAAGTCATCGGAATAGCCTTGACTATGCGGAACTGCAACTTCACCATGCTCATGGTGATGTGGCGTTAGAACCCGCGCCAGAGTCGTCGGAATGGCGGCTTTGCTTATGCTGGATCCCCAGGAGGCCACTGGAGGCATTTCAAATTTTAACGGTCTCGAAGGGAAGCAGGCTGGCTATTAACTTTACCAAACGGGCGCAGGTCCTCCAAATTTCCCACTCTGATGGGTCTTTCACAGGCTGAATAAGATAGGTCAGGGTAGAAGTTTTGGTCTGATAGCGATTTGGGGTTGAAACGTTAGGATTATAGTGGCAGTCCTAGGTGCTGAAAATCATTGTGGGTTTGGGAGACGAAGCCCCCTAGTTTGGTTAGGTTGGTGGGATCGTCAACAAACAAGCTCCTGCTGGCATGCAGACAGCTTCGTTAAAATTAATGCTCTAAAACAGTTAAAATTTGTTTGGTCTATATACTTTTTGTGGTGAAGAGTCAACACAGTTAAGTGTTGCATGCTGTACTCATATTACTTTAAGGATATGAGAATGTAAGAAGACTGATGCAATTACCGCGCCCGTGTGGTGCAGCTTTCCTACTGGTTGGCCATCTACCCTGTATCTCAAGAGGATGAGATGGGATTTGCTGTTTCTGGGGTTAATGGACAGTGTTTACTTGGAGTCTGTGATTTGTACAGAACGAATTGCTTTGTGCTCGGTTTGTTTTCATCCGATGGGACAAGCAGCTTGTGGTCGCATGAAATTCAGTGAGCCTTAGCTTACTTTAGGCAGGAATGAGTTTTGGTACTATCTCTCCCTTTTTTACTTCAGCTTAACCTAAAAGTGCCATCTGTCATGTATTCTGAATTGTACCGAGATTAACACTGTATTGCCGTACTCTGCCACTGAGCTAGGTGAAAAATGCTGCAAAAGGACAATTATAGGCCAGTTTAAGGTGAAAGGGCTAATCAGATCAATCCTCCAGTCTGGCTACACTTGGCCATGAACTTGGGGATTTTTGTCAGGTGAAACAAACCGACTATAGAAGTAACAGCAAGGAAAAAAAATGGACTGATGGGATTAATATTATGTGCTGCTGTGACTCAAAATTGTGGATAGTAAATGTGTTCAGTATTTTAAATTTAATGTGCTGCTGAGGATACAAAAAGCAACCAATATGAAGGGTATCATTATTACACCAAATTTATTAACGTGGTGTAGAAGCATCAGGGATTTTGCAGTAGTCATCGTATGTAACCTCAGAATGTATCGTGTGAATTGTGCAACGATACTTTTTTTTTGTTTTTTGAGCGAATTTCCACGTGTTATGGGGATCTTTACGATCTCTAATTGGCATTTACAAATTACTGGTGGTCTCTGTAGAATTCAGATGACATGTAAAAGTACTTATTTGCGGTTGTAGAGATTAGGGGGGGGAAATAGCTACAGGTATGACATATATGCAGTGTTTGTACATTTCAATAAGTTACCGTATTGTTTAACGAGAGTAGACGTGATGAGTTTGAACGTTATTCTGGTGGACTGCCAACAGAATCTACCTTCCTCCACCATGTCACCATCCTTTTCCTTTTCACCATCCACCTTTTCACTGTCCTCATCCCCGTTTTCACCATTCTCCTTTTCACCATCCTCCTGCTCTATTTCACCATCCTCCTCTTCACTATCCTCATCCTCCTTTTCACCATCCTCCTTTTCTGTCATCTTCCTTTTCACCATTCTCCTCCTTTTCACCATCCTCTTCCTCGTTTTCACCATTCTTCATTTCACCATCCTCCACCTCTCATCCTCTTCCTCCTTTTCACGCCACTCATCATCCTTTTCATCATCCTCTTCCTCCTATTCACTCATCATCCTTTTCACCATCCTCTTCCTCTATTTCACCGTCTTCCTCCTATTCCCTCCTCCTCCTTTTCACCATCCTCTTCCTCCTGTTCACTCCTCTTCCTCCTTTTCACCCTCCTCCTCCTGGTGAATAAGTCAACGACGGAGTTAAGGGACATTTGTATAACCAGGGCAACGAAATTAACCGGGTAGGCTATGTCGTGCCATCCCGTGAAGGCGTTCTTGTCCCTCCCCAGCAGCGAAATGAAATACGGCGTTTTGACAGTTGCCAAGAATGACATGAATAATTGCTCAAGGCTCTTTTTTTTTTTTTTTTTTTTTTTTTTCTTTTCGTGTGCGGATAGTTTGTGTTTTTTATTTGTTTATTTAAATTCTCTATATTATAGACAGTTAATAGTTGTTTCAGGTGTTTTGGGAGACTATTCAGTGTTTATCGTATGTGTAGCCTATCACTAGAATGATGCAGCTGTAGGAATCATTAGAATGATTGATGACATAATAGACAGATTGATAGATACGTAGGTGTATAGAGAAAGATTGATAGACAGATATGTACAGGTAGGAGTACAGGTAGACAGATAAATAGATAGACTATTAGCATATGTGATTGCTGAAGGTGTTTTGAGAATTTTTTAAATCCTGGAATTGGATATAAATTATTCAGTTTAAGGACAGTTAATAATCAGTTATCGTTTATCATTTATTGAGCATTCAGGATTGCTTCAGGTTTTGTGGAAGACATAGTCATAGTGTTTATCAGGTATTATTGGAGGTATTTATTCATTTTATTGGTTTATTTAATTATTAGCCTATTTATTGAACATTTAGGACTGCTTCAGCTTTTGTGGAAGACTTACGCAGATTCACAGTGTTTATCAGTTAGTGGACAGATCTTAACACATTTATTGTAGTTGTTTATCCATTTATTTATTTGTTTATCATTTATTTAACACCTAGAGTTGTTTCAGATATATATGAAGGCTTGGATAGGTTCATAATGTTTATTAGTTATCAGACAGTCCTTACCGTAATAGATACGCTGTAGTTATTTATGTGTTTATCATTTATTGAACATTAAGGATTGCTTCAGGTATATATGAAAACCTGTTCATAGTGTTGGTATAGTTATCACCGTCTTTATCAGATGTATTGGAACTATATATATATATATATATATATATATATATATATATATATATATATATATATATATATATATATATATACTTTATTTGTTGATCATTTAGGACTGTTTCAGGTATTGTGGAAGACGTAAAAATTCGTGTTATGGTATATATTGTTCAGTTTTTGGATCGTCCATAATACTAGTCTTATTATTTATTTACTTATTATTGAGTGTTTATGATAACTTATGTGGAAACTAGAAATTTATAGAGGTTAGGAATTTTACAACCTTCTGTATTCTATATTTTCTGTGGACTTGTTTTTACTTTCCATATCTTGCACTCATCTGATTTATAAAATTTTTCAATTTATTTATAAGCATTGTATATGGTATTTTTGCGAATTTCAGAACACTAGTAGTTACCGTATATATATATATATATATATATATATATATATTGCAGGATGGATATTATGTACGTTACCGGTAGCATACTATATAATGAATGTTTTGGTGTTATATGGCATTTTAGGACTGATTCTGTCATTATTTGGTGGAAGTTTCAAGCAACTCCAGTTTCGTGATTTTCGTTCTCATAGTATTCGTTGAAACATTGAGTTATTTTTTTCTTTTTAGTCTAAAACAACGCCAGGTTTATTTCGTTTCGTTCTTACAGCACTTGTTGGGAAAATAAGTGTAATTTTCTTTTCCTTTTTTTTTTTTATGTTGTTTACTGCTTTCGTGATATATATTGTTTTAATTTAGTACAGTGCCAAGTTCCTTTAATTTCGTTCATATAGTATTTGTAGCGAAAATAAGTGTACCTTTTCTTTCTTTTATTCTCTTTCATTTCTTTTCTTTCTTTTTTTTTCTTGTTTACTGTCGTCTTCTTCGTTCAGCCAGTTCCTCCCTCAGCTTCCTTAGCTCCTCCTGCCTCCTCTCCTGAGCCAGTCGTTCTCTCTCTCTCATCTCCCTATACAAGGCAAGCTCCTCGGGGGTGTAGTAGTTTTGGCTGGGGGAGGGAGACAAAGGTTTACAGTAGTAGTTTTGGCTGGGGGAGAGACACAGAGGTTTACAATGAATCTGGTATACAGTGAAGATAGTCGGGGTGTAGTATACTGTTTTTTTTTTTAATCGAGGCGAAGATGCACTTGAAAGATTGGTGATTATTGGCTGAATGCAACATCACTTCATAATCTAGCATTATTAACTGACAACAAATATCTGAGGGGGAAATTTGGGTTAGTAAATATTTTTTGGACATGTTGCATTCAGCCAATCATCATCAACCTATCAAGTGCATCTTCGCCTCAATAAAAAAAAAAAAAAAAAAAAAAAAAAAAAACGGTATAGTTATGGCTGGGGGGGAGGAGAGACAGATGTTTGCAGTGAATCTGGTACTTATATATATTGTGAAGATAGTCGGGTGTAGTAGTTTTGGTTGGGGGGGGGGAGAAGACAGAGGTTTACAACGAATCTGTACCCGGTATACTGTGTGCAGATAGTCGGGTGTAGGTGTTTTGGCTGCGGGAGGGGGGGAGACAAATGTTTACAATTAATCTGCTTGTGAAGGTAGTGGTGAAAAGGATGTATGTGAGCGAATATGAAGGTGAGAAGAAACGTGGTAGGCCAAGAAATTAATACCAGAATGTGCTACTGACGAAGGACTGCTGTGGAGGGGATGCAGGCCAGTTATATTCTCCTGTTGAAATGTGGGAAATTAGCTGCCAAAGGACGAAAATATCCAGGTTAATGACTCATAGTACATAACAAACTCTTCAATAATTATCCCTTTCAATCCTAACTTGGCCCAAAAGTGCCACCTGTCCATCTTGAATCCTGCGTTAAGACAGTAGATTAATACCGTATGATGCTAGTCACGAAGAAGTGCTGCGGAAAGGATGGATTTTTTTTTTTTTTTCTGCCATTGAGGTGTACGTGAAATAGGCTGCAGAAGGACTGAAATCTGGCCAAATTAAAGTGAATGAACTATAGCAGGCTTCATACCAAACCCTGGAATTACCATAGACAATTTGATTATACTCGAAAAAGAGAGATTTGGTTACCTATTAGCCGATTACTTGTATAATGGAAGACTATGGTAATACTACATCGATAGATACGTAGATGGATAGACAGACAGATAGACAGAGACAAGCAGATAGACAGACAGACAGACAAATGGATAGACATAGATAAGATAGACAGACGGACACAGATAGACAAGCAGATAGATAGAGAGACACACATAAATAGATCAACAGACAGATACAGTCACAGATAGACAAACAGACTTTCACGTACCATCCCTGTACTGTCTCCGGCTCGTCACAGGTGTTGGTAGCTTCGTTATACACCTGGCCCAGCTGACAGAACTGCAGGCGTGGGGACCGACCGACGCAGATGAAGAATTCGCGACAGTCACGGGGGGAACGGAACTGCGGCAGGCCCCTCAGTATGATTTCGAGGGGGTTGGTGGTTTCCGGACAGCTGAAGCCCAGGAATGCTGTGGAGGAGAGGAAAAGTGACTTAGAGAGACAGAAAGAAAGAGATACTACGAAGGGAGAAAGTCGGGAGGGGGAGAGAAGAGAGAAAAAGTGAGTTAGAGAGAGGAGACAGAAGAAGGATACTACGGAGAAAATCGAGAGGGAGAGAGAGAAGAGAGGAGAATAGGAAGTGCAGGTGATCATTTAGCATGGATCTGGATGGGGTTGGTCGAGTCGGGGCGCCGAGGCCCAGGGATGCTGTGCAGGAAACATAACTTAGGAACAGGGGCATAACTGAAAGAAAAAAAAAAAAAAAAAAAAAGGCGAAGTCAATCCTTTTTAAGTTGAATTTTTAGGGGGGGCCGAGGGTACCCTCCTGGAATTTTAGGCAAGTTTATTACAGACTAAATATGCACTACCACTAAAGGAAGTAGACTGGTCATATACCCTTAAATGTGGCGCCATTGTCCGCCTTATACAGTTATTACTCAGTGCCGGAAAGCGGATCCATTCTAGTCGTGGCACCGATATTACTAGGAGGTTACTTTGTCGGGTCATTGCTACAAAGGTTACTCAGCTCCCTTTCTGTTCCCCGGAAGGTGGATGGAGAAGTGCACGAGAGGGACAGCTTCAGCCTGTAGTGCACCGTGTTCACATGCAGATAAGTTATGGTGGCCTCCAGATAGCTAGGTGGCCTCCAGATAGCTAGGTGGCCTCCAGATAGCTAGGGTGGCCTCCAGATAGCTAGGTGGCCTCCAGATAGCTAGGGTGGTCTCCAGATAAGCTAGGCTGGCCTGCAGATAGCTAGGCTGGCCTGCAGATAGCTAGGCTGGCCTCCAGATAGCTAGGGTGGCCTCCAGTCCAAACCAGTGGCTATCACTCACCGTCCGCGTCGCAGTCCGCGGATTCATCGGGCCACTCGCATCGGTATGTTGCGGACGAGAAGGCTAGTCCAGCAGGGCAGTTGATCTGGAAAGCGTAGCCATTGACGCAGTTGTAGAAGAACCCGCACTGCGCCCTGTCCCCGGAGCCGTAGTAACCCCATTGACGTGCGCAGTTCTCCGTTGGCTGCGCTGCCTCTGTCGTGGTGGGAGAATGGGAAGATTTAGTTTCGCGGCTACTTTACCTCTACATATCAGCCACACCTGTTTACACGTATTTTATATGCACCTACATCTGTATACACGTTTATAAAATGCATCCACATACATGCATATAAGACACACCTACGTACACATATATAGCTGACACTGACATACGTAGAACACACACACATATAAAATGTTTATACACCATGCACCTTCATACACTGCACATAAAGACATTTAATCTCTCTCTCTCTCTCTCTCTCTCACACACACACACACACACACACACACACACACACACACACACACACACACACACACACACACACACACACACACACACAGTACTCACGCTGCCCAGTCCTGCCGGTACAGTCCACCTCCGTCACATATTTGCAAGGATAGGCCCCGTTGGTCACCGTAGCGTCAAACAGTAGGCCATCTGGACAAAGCTGCTCACTGTACACCCCGTCACGACACTCATAGTACTTGTCACACTGGCCGTTGTCCGGGCGATACTCCACACCTTCGGGAGGGCAGTTCTGGGCAGCAGCTGATTGGCGGGAGAGCAGAGGGTTAAGTGCTGTAATGTTGGTGTTTATTATGCTAGGAGTGAAGGTTAGGATAATGATGATCTCCTCCTTCTTCTTTTCTTTCTCCTTTTTCCTCCTCCTCCTCCTCCTCCTCCTCCATGTCATCATCATCATCATCATCATCATCATCATCATCATCATCACAGTCTTTATTATGATTATCACCGTAATGATTCTTCCCATCAATATCATCATCATCACCATCATTCTTAGTAGGTGGAGACTTTGTTTTCGCTGGTATTATTATTATCATTCTCGCCTCAGAGTCTCGCAACGATTCCAGGAGAACCGGAGACTGCGCAAGGAATCTGAAGGGCCCAGGTTATGTGTCCTGGCATGTACCACTGCTGATGGAAAAAAAAAAAATCCAAATCTCCCCATTGGGGTCAAAGTCACTAAGAAACAGTAGGTGGAGACCAGTGACTCTCCGTTGGACAGTTACAGAATTCTAGTGATCATCATCATCATCCCAACCTATATATCCCACCTTAGACTGGGGTGAGGCAGGGTCCAGAAGACAAGTCAAAACCTAGACGCCACAGAAGGGAGAAGTAATGAACAACATGGAAATAGAAAATTTAATAATTACACTTTATTCTAAGTTAGGATTAAGAAGTAAGGGAAGGGAATGTAAGAACTGTGAAAAAAAGGTTTTGATATTAGAGTGACGACGTTGTGTGTGTGTGTGTGTGTGTGTGTGTGTGAGAGAGAGAGAGAGAGAGGGCTCAAGGAGGACCATGTGTGTTGGGGGAGGGGGGGGGAGGACACATGAGAGATAATAAAATGCATTGTTTGTCTGTTTATATATATTTTTTATTATTATTAGGCAGTCTCTATTCTGAACACGCGCTGACTGTGACTGGATGATTGAAGTTTGTGTGTGTGTGTGTGTGTGTGTGTGTGTGTGTGTGTGTGTGTGTGTGTGTGTGTGTGTTGTTGAATGAAAGGTGGTCAAGGTAGGTAGGTAGGTAGACTGATAGATAGAAAGACAAAATTAGTAGGAACGTAGACTTAGGCAGGTAGATGAAAATAGTGGAAAAATAGGTAGGTTGACTGACAGATAGGTAGATAAAATTAATAGGAACGTAGGCATAGGTAGATAGACAAGTGGTTAAAAATAGTGGAAAAATAGGTAGGTAGGTTCACTGATAGATTGGGTGCCCAGGTAGATAAAATTAGGAGGAACGTAAGCATAGGCAGGTAGGTAGGTAGGTAGATAGATAGACAGGTGGATAAAAATAGGTAGGTTGGTAGATAGGTGGACAGGTAACAAGCAAAAGAAAGCTTATGTGTTTCCCTTCATGTCTTCTTTCTTTTTGTTTTTTCATGATATTCCACATTTTTAATTCCTCCCCTTTTTTTTATTTATTTATTTATTTTTTTTTTTTGCGTCTCGGTTTTTAAATCCTTAGTTGCGGTTTATTTACGTCCTGTATTATTCACTCCGAGAAGGTGAGTATGTTTTCACCCGTGTTTGTTTGTTGGTTAGTTGGTTGGTTTGTCTGTTAACAGGATACGGAAAACACTGCGAAACCCTAATCAGTGATGAGAAAACCTAACCCATTATGAAGAGTGGTTTGGAAATTATATACTTTGCCCTTGTCGGAGAGATGCGCTCCAGTGAGTGCCTCTCTAGTTATATATTAGGTTTGAAATGATGGGTGAGAGAATCGGAACGTCACCCCAAGATGTATTTTGGCGGCATGTTCCAAAATTATTTAAACGGAATCCTAAAGTTTGAACCTGTGGCCTAGACTGTGAGCCCGTCAGCGAAAAGCGGTTCGCCAAATACCACCCCGGTAGAATCCCACGTACAGCGGTTTAAGGCAATAAAGAGTTAATGAATAAAATAATATACCTTTGCCTGGAGTTCCTCCGGCCGTGAGAGACAGAGGGTACACACACACACACACACACACACACACACACACACACACACACACACACTCTCTCTCTCTCTCTCTCTCAGTTATCAGAAGATAGTTTTATTGCACATTGGAGCGACACCTTCGACATAACAAACCTCATTCAACACCTAAGCCCCAATGCATACCTCTGCCTTTCACCTAATTAACCTCACGATTAATACACCTGCGAGAAAGTGCGTCAGGGAAGGTGGGTGTGGCGTTAAGTGAAATGAAACAACGGCCGGCAGCGTTTGGTAACCCAGTAACCTCCACACGGACACGGACAGTGAAAGTAACACACGAGCGTCAACATTCCAGTAGGTTCGTCCCCCCTTATGATAATACAGGTAACCCCACCCTCACCCTGCCCCACACAGCATCCCCTCCCCCTCCCCCCACTCTCCCTGCCTCCCACAGCATCCCCTCCCCCTCCCCCCACCCACCCTGCCTCACACAGCATCCTATCTCCCCCTCCCTCCACTCACCCTTCCCAGCACACCATCCCATCCCCGGCTTTAAACAGCGTCCGATCCCCACCCGCACCCCACCTAAAACACCATCCCATCCCCACCCTTATTCTTTTGCATCCCATTTCCCCAGGTTACCTCACACAGCATCCTAACCCCACCCCAACCCTACCTAGCACAGCATCCTAACCCGACCCCAGCCCTACCTAACACAGCATCCTGTCCCCACCCTCACCCTACCTACCACAGCATCCTATCCCCACCGCAACCCTACCTAACACAGCATCCTATCTCCACCCTCACCCTACCTAGCACAGCATCCTATCCCCACCCTCACTCAACCAAACACAGCATCCTATCTCCACCCTCACCCTACCTAGCACAGCATCCTATCCCCACCCTCACTCAACCAAACACAGCATCCTATCTCCACCCTCACCCTACCTAGCACAGCATCCTATCCCCAGCCTCACCCTACCTAGCACAGCATCCTATCCCCACCCTGCCTGTCACACTTCCATTACACAGCACCCTATCCCCCACACCACCCTACCTCACACAGCATCCTATCCCCCACGCCACCTCCTTATCCTCATCCTCCCTCACCCAGCATCCTATACTCCTCCACTCACGCTTTTTACACCCTTTTTCCCACACTACCTCCCACTGTACTCCCTGTAACTCTAAACTCTCAGTCTCATCCTACCTGTGCAGCATCTAGTTTTCCCACCGTCACCCTTTGTAACTGACAGATTAAAAGAATAGCCAGTATCCTCCCTCTCCCAGCCAACAAAATCAAGGGCCATTTTTTTAACCTTACTTTCCACTGCCTTTTCCCCTCCTGTCACTGACCTCTCCCTCACTCTCAACCTCTTTTGGCATTTGTTTCGCTGTGGAGTGAGCGGGTCCTTTCCTAGCCCGGGCTTTGTCTGGTAAGGGGTCATCCAGTGCCGGTTCTAGCCTTCTGGGGGCCCTGAGTGGGATTATATTTGGGCCACCCTAATGTATCTCCTTCTGCATTTTATTTTGTGGTATTTAAACTCAAGTAAGCATCTAGTTAATATTAATAGTTTTCATTATTACTGTAATAGCACCTTTACACTAGAAATGGTTCTTGTTTAGTCCTGTTGTATGTCAGACAGAGATACCTAAAAATCATTCATTACATATTTATTGATTTATTTATCGGATGGGGGAACTAGAGAAAGAGGGGCTTCAAACTATTTCTTGAATTGCGTGTACCCAGAACCAACCCTGGGCCTTTCGACTATTTATTTAGAGTATACTTATCTTTCTCTCACTATATCTTGCCTCTTCATTCACCCCCATACCCTCCCTTATTTCCTCTCCTCATTCCTTTCTTGTTCTTCTTCCTTTCTCATTCTTCCTCCTTCCTTTCCTATTCTTCCTTCTTCCTCCTTCCTTTCCTATTCTTCCTTCTTCCTCCTCCTTCCTTTCCTCTTCTCCCTCCTTCCTCTCTCTTTCTTTCTTATTCTCCCTCCTTCCTTTCTTATTCTCCCTCCTTCCTCCTTTCCAGTTCTTCCTCCTTCTTCCCCTAACACCCCTTCCCATCTCCAAACACCCGAGGGAGGTTAAAAGACCCCTTCACCTCTTTGCCATCCTTTTAACATTTCGCAACAAGTCCTCAGTCACCCCTTGTATCGCTGACCTCCCCGCCAGCACGTTTTTTACTTTTACCTCACCTTCCTTTATCCTGATTAAGAACACCTGTCAGTATCCCAGTTAAGTACACCTGTTAGTATCCTAATTAAGTACACCTGTCAGTATCCCAATTAAGTACACCTGTCAGTATCACAGTTAGAGTACACCTGTCATTATCCCAATTAAATACGAGTACACCTGTCAGTATCCCAATTAAATACACCTGTCAGTATCCCAATTAAGTACACCTGTCAGTAGTAAAATAAAATCGTTGGGAGACAGGAAGGAGTAGCTGTGAAAGACGGTATCACAGTGACTGGAAGGCCTTAAGTTGAATAAATCGTCTGGAAGCAGGAAAAATGCACTAAAAAAGGGGGGATTGAAGGGGTTGAGGTGAAAAAATCGTCCGGCGGGAAAAAGACGAAGACAAATAGGTTGGCCTTAGATATATGGGATTAGGCCTGATTAGACTTTATCATCCCTTCACTACGTACACACACACACACACACACACACACACACACACACACACACACACACACACACACACACACACACACACACACAAAATCAGTGGTAGTAGTGGTACTGAAAAGAATAATAGTAATAGAAAGTAACACACACACACACACACACACACACACACACACACACACACACACACACACACACACACACACACACCTGTCCTACCTACTTCCAGAGTCCAGACGTACTCCTTGACCACATACCTACTAACCCGGTCAACTTACTGTGACTATCGTTTTACTTACAACTTAATGACCTGTCACTTCTTTTATTACTTTGTTAACTCTTGTACTTACTTCTCTGACCCACCTACCTATCTATCTATCTATCTATCTGTCTGTCTGTCTGTCAGTCTCTATCTATCTGGCTGTCTGTCTATCTGTCTGCCTACCTACCTACCTACCTACCTGCCTGTTTATCTATCTCTCTGTCTCTATCTATCTATCTGTCTATCTATCTGTCTGTCTGTCAGTCTATCTACCCACCTATTTACCTACCCGTCAGTAACATTTACATAATACCAGTATAACTCTCTCTCTCTCTCTCTCTCTCTCTCTCTCTCTCTCTCTCAGTGTGTCATGGTCATTCTTGTTTAGTCATGAGTTTTAAATCCTTGTACTCACAATTTCAGGGGATAGAAAGGTGGTCAGGCTAGATAGATAGATAGATAGATAGATACAGACAGACAGACAGACACACAGATAGATAGATAGATAGATGAAATTTTCGGGAGCCACATAATCTTTCGAGAACACTATCTATCTATCTGTCTATCTACCTTGCCTATATGTGTATCTATCAGCCGTATCTATCCATTTGTCTGTGGCTACCTTTTAATCCATCTGTAACTACTGTGTCTATCCGCTGCATCTGTCTATCTATCTATCTCTATCTCTGCCTCTACTTTTTAATCCATCTGTAACTACTGTGTCTTTATGCTGTATGTCCGTTTATCTATTTATCTATCTATTTGTATCTGTCTATCTTTTAATCCATCTGTAACTATCTATCTGTCTATCTGCTGTTTCTGTCCATCTATCTATCTATCTATCTCTTTATCTGTGTTGGTTTTGCGTATAGTGGTGGGAACAGCGATGGAATCAAACTGGTCTTATGAATCAACTTGTTTTACGGGGTATTGCGTTGCAGAGAGAGAGAGGGGGGGGGGAGGAAGGAGTGAGGGGAAATAGTCAAATAATCAGAGAGACAGAAGAGGGGAGAAAAAGATGAAGGAAAGGAGAAAGGGAAAGTTACTATGGAGGAAGGGAAGAGGAAGGTAGGGAGGGAGAGGCAGAGGGAAGGGAGGAAGGAGGGGGGTAGAAAGGGGGAAGGGGGGAGGGAAGTAGAAAGGAAGGTAGGCTGAGGGAAGGTGTGTGTGAGAAAAGGTGAAATGCTAACCTGATATGACTGCTTTCTCTCTCTCTCTCTCTCACACACACACACACACACACACACACACACACACACACACACACACACACACACACACACACACACACACACACACACACACACTCACACACACACTAGATTTCTGTACAGTTGTATAAATTCGTTCCATGCATTCATTTCTCCATTCCTTTATTCATTTTTACATCCATCCATTCAGTAGTCCGTTCGTTCCATGGTTAAATCATTCATTCATTCATTCGTAGATTTATTAACTCATACATTCACCTGTTTACTCATTCGTGTGTAGATTCTTTCATTTATTTGTACATTTAGCCATCCATTCATTCATTGTAGTTACGCTCATTCATTCATTTAATCGTTCGTTCATTCATTCATTCATTTTATTTCTTTGTACATTTAGTCATCCATTCATTGTCGTTACATTCAATCATTCATTTTTTCGTTCGTTCATTCATTCATTTGTACATTCAGCCATCCCTTCATGCATTGTAGTTACGTTCATTCATTCATTTATTCGTTCGTTCATTCATTCATTTTATTTGTAAATTCAACCATCCCTTCATGCATTGTAGTTACGTTCATTCATTCATTTATT
>NC_136992.1:30418032-30420532 GCF_032717465.1 Coenobita brevimanus | reverse complement strand
GAGAGAGAGAGAGAGAGAGAGAGAGAGAGAGAGATTAGCAGAGGCGAGAAGCTAGTGACGTCAGTACACAAAACTAGATAGATAGATTAGATAGATCGATAGATGTTAGGATAAAGTCTAGAAAATTCATGTTTACGAGTGACTGAAGGTGAAAGGAAAGATAAGGAGAGAGGGAAGGCAGAAAAGGAAGGATAGGAAGCAACGAAGGGAAAGAAGGGAGGAAGGAGAGATAAAAAGCACGGAGGGGAGGAGAGGGAGAGAAGGGAGGAAAGAGAAATGAGAAGCAAGGAAGGGAAAAGGACAGGGTAAGAAGGGAGGGAGGAGAGATGAGATGCAATGAAGGGAGGAAAGGGAAAGAAGGAAGGAAAGTAGGACAAGAAGCAAGGATGAGAAAATTATAGGGAAGGAAGGGAGGAAGGAGAGATGAGAGGCAAGGAAAAGGAGAGAGAAATAAAGGAGAAAGGAGAGGTGAGAAGCAAGAAAGGGAGGAGAGGGAAAGAAGGAAGGAAAGAGAGGTGAGGAGCATGGAAGAGAGAAAAAAGGGAGGAAGGAGAGGTGAGAGGCAAGGAAAAGAATGGGGTTAGAAGGGAGGAAGGAGAGATGAGAAGCAAGGAAGAGGAAAGGAGAGGGAAAGAAGGGAGGAAGGGGAGGGAAAGATGGGAGGAAGGGGAGGGAAAGATGGGAGGAAAGGGAGATGAGAAACAAGGAAAAGGAGAGAGAAAGAAGGAAGGAGAGATAACAAGCAAGGAAGGGGTAAAGAAAGTAGAAGAAGAGGCCAAGGAAGGACGAAAGGATAAATGAAAGATGGGGAAACGTGAAGGAAAGTAAGGAGAGAGAGAAGGGGGGGGGGGAACAGAGGCCAACTTACCTATGGCTAGTGATGCCAGGGTAAAGACGAGGAGCTTCATGTTTGTGTGTGTGGATGGTGCGAGACACGGAGGGCGACTGGGTACTCCTTCAGGGTCCCTACCGCTCTTACGGGGGACACCTGCTGGGGTGGGGCGGGAGGGAGGAAGGAAAGGGAGAGGGGAAGGAAGGGGGGAGGGTGAAGGGGTGTAGGAGGAGGGAAAGGGTGAAGGGAGGGGAGGAGGAGGAGGAGGAGGGAAGGAAGGGGGTAGAGTCAAGGGGGTACGGAAGGAGATGGGATAGGGTGAAGGGAGGGGAAGGAACGATGAGGGAAAAGGAGAAGGGAGGGAAGGGAAGGAGGGGGTACAAATGAGTACGAAGGAAAACAAACAACAACAGACATGCTGGTCCTTTGGCGGCTGTTTGGTATAGTGTAAATAACTAACAAAACTATTCCGTCAGCCAAAGACAAGGACAGGAGAGCAGGAAGGAGGGGGGGGGGCAGGAAGGGGGTGTGAAGGGAGGAGGGAAAGGGTTACGGTAAGGGGGGAAGGCGGTGACAATGAAGAATAAATAGGAAATAATGAGGAAGGAGGAATTGGGAAAGAGACAGAGGAGGGTTATGGGGATGGAAAAGGTGAAGGCAGAGGAGGGAGGGGGAATGCTGAGGGAGAGGAGGGGAATTAGGAAACAGTGGAGAGAAAAGAATGAGGGATGGAGGAAGGGGGAGAGAGTGGAGTGGGAGAGAGGAAGGGAGGAAGGAAAGGGTGAAGGGAGAGTAGGGATAGTTGATGGAGTAAGGAAGGAAAGGGAAAGTAAACGGGGGAAGAAAAGGAGGGGGGAAGCGTAAAGATGGGGTAGGGGCTTTATGAAGTAGGGAGGGAGTTAAGAATGAGGATGGAGAGAGGAGAGATAAGAGAGTAGGAGGGAGGAATGAGGTGTAGGGAGAGAAGGGAAAGGGAGGGAAGGGTCAAGTGGGTATGAAGGGAGGAGGAAAAGGTTGAAGAGAGAAAAAGGGAGGAGAAAGAAAAGGGAGGGGGGAAGAGGCACATAGGATATGAAGGAAGGAAGGAAAGGAGAGGGAGAGAGAGAGAGAGAGAGAGAGAGAGAGAGAGAGAGAGAGTCAATAATCAGCAACCCAACCCACCCCGTACCACTGTCTGCCACCACCATCTTGCGTCTCAACCCCCTGCTACATCCACCACAACTGGAAAAACACGAATTTGGCTCCCACACCGGTCAGACTGTTAGACAGCGGTGTTGCTCTTAGACTGTGGGGCGTTTAGTCTTGGTGCTCATCTCATATATTGGTACTTTGGCCTTTGATCCTGTGGCGGGTAAGGGTGAATGCATACCTGAGTTCAATGATGCCACCTACCCACACCAAGACACGAACCCTGGTGCTATCGGGCCAGCAAAATCATAGGTAGCGACGCCAACCACTGGGCCACCGTGGCTTCTTAGACTGGATCGTTGTAGCCGTATTCTAGGGGATGATTTTAACTTGGAAAAACCTGATTCCTTCCCAAGACCATTGTGCAAGAGACAGACACTGATTCTGGACATTCTTCTTGGTGACATTTCCTCATTAACTCATAGTCTGTATCCTGTCATGCAATCAGAGAGAGAGAGAGAGAGAGGGGGGGGGGGACCA
>NC_136992.1:30283032-30413032 GCF_032717465.1 Coenobita brevimanus | reverse complement strand
CAGACATTGTTCATACACAGTGAGACGTTGGTAATACAGACAATTGGTCGAGAGTTTTCAGTAGACATCGGACCCCCTGTGTACTGATATTTTGGTGACAGCACGAATTAAATTGAAATATCGTTGTAAAAGGTACTGAGCGCTAACGTGTAAGCTGTTAAGGGTGAAAAATACAAAAACTGGTGTACAAGATTTATCCCCCCGTTGTCCGTGTCCACGTTTAGGGACCTGGATGTAATGTTGATGGTTCCTTGTATTGTAGGGGAAGACTGTGACTTTGAATTCTCTGACTTAATGAGTGCAATCGATAGCCATAAATTCTGAGAGTTCTTCAAGTAGGAAAACACACACACACACACACACACACACACACACACACACACACACACACACACACACATACTAATCCATCCAATATCGTCTGCATTGAGTGAGGTGCGCAGTAGGCTGTGTAATGGATAAATATAGGAACGAGGAGGCACCAGGGTGGTAGAACTATTAACAGGATTCAGTAAAATACGCAGCATTTGAGAGGGAGGGAACATCACTGCTTAGTAAAATACGTATGAGAGAGAGAGAGAGAGAGAGAGAGGGTGGGAGAGAGAGAGATGAAAATTTGTGGAACCTCAGCGCTCAGCAAAATTCCTGAGCGAGACAGAACTGCGCATCACGCCTGGCTTTTGTCCTGGGGCGGGAAGACGCGCCCAGCCAGCTGCCAGATACAAAAGTTTTTAGTACCCTATCACCCGGACGTTAATTTTTATCAGAAATGTCGATTTGGCCAATTTATTTTTCCAGTAAGTTTTATGTTAGGTTTGACTGAGTCTGTTAGGATAGGTTAGGGTAGAAGGGCCGAAGAATTTTTTAGGGTATTACCCCCGAATTTATTTAAAATGAAATTACCCCATTAAAAAAAAAGAAAAAGTACACATCAGTCAGTAATACGGCGGCAAAGCAACAAATATCATAAAACATTATACATGATTTTACATCTTGTTCACTAAGACTTGCATCATTTGTGACAAATCAATAAAATACCGCACATATCACTTCTCATACCGCACGCATTACCCCTCAGATGTTCAGGTTTACCCTGTTTGGGGTAATTTACCCCAGTTCCCCGACCGCTGGGTTAGGCAGATCCTAGTGTTTGGTTAGGGTAAGTCAGAGTAGGTTAGGTTAGTCTGTCAGTATTAGGGTAGATTAGTTTGGGTTACATTAGCGTATTCTGCAAGGGTTAGCTTACATCAGATTAGGTTGTCTCCCAGGTTAGAGTAACTGATTGTTGTTACTTAACCCAGGGCTGTCAGGCGGAACAGACCCGTCAACCACAGATAAATAACTGCTTCTGCGAGGTTGTGCTACAGGCACAGTTCACCACACTGGTAGGGAGGGATGCGATGCCATCTTGTAGTAGAGGACTTTACCAATAGGAATCACACCTACAGACCCCAAGTGCTGGATCCGCCCCTGTATGTCGATAGTAAAATGGTATAAATACCGTAACTGCAATATACAAAATAATTCGGTAAGGATGAAACGTAACGAAATTTCAAAAAATCACTTAGAATAATACCCATAACCTTGACACCTCCCTGACAAAACTAGTGTCCACTGCCTCTTATGTTTACAGAATGATGTGTAATTAACCCCTGACATTATCCTGCATCCGTACGAAATTATATGAAACGACCCTTTGTCCTTACGAGATGATGTCATGAGTGTGGTAGAGGTGGTGGTGGTGGTGGGGGGGGGGGAGTAGGGTGAATGGGAAATAAATATGGAGGGGGAGGCGGGATGTTGCTTTTTGGGCGGGAAATTTCTCTGCTGCATCCTGTAGTCCATCACCACCAGGATGTGTGCTGCTTGATTGTACTCTAACCTGTCCCCCTCCCGAGTCTCTATCTCTTCATCTATCCATCTTTCAATATCCAGACGCCGTAATCCCTTAAGGGGTGGCCACAAACAAATCGTCTCCATGTCACCTTGTCCCTGCCATTTCGCTGCCCTTTCCCCAGCTCACACCCTCCTCTCATTTTCCTCTCCACTCCATCCCTCCATCTCATCCTCAGTCTCCCTCTCGCCCCTTCGCCTCATTCATACTCCTGGTTAGTCTCTCACTCCATCCCCCCAACTTAACACCCCCTCTCTCATATACCTCTCCACTGCATCCCTCCATCTCATCCTCGGTCTTCCTCTCCCCCTTTCCACCTCACTCACCTACACTCTCCGAAGATTAATCCAAATATATCGTTTATTAATGAACGGATTTACATGAAACTTCGTGCTTGCAAACTTCAGTCTCGCTGTGTGTGTGTGTGTGTGTGTGTGTGTGGGTGGGTGCTTTTCCTACGCCTTCAACCAACCCACTGCTGTCGTAGGGTAAGGAAGCGTGGCCTGTATTTTAGTGTATTATATAACTAACGAGGTTCAGGTAGTACGAGGGAGGTTACGTGTCGCCTACCACTTGCCGTTGATCCCGTCACAGCAGACTCCTGTTTTACATCGTGTGACGCTGGCAAAAGAATAAAACAATAAATAGTAATAATAATGGTAATAATGATGATAATAAAATGAGAACCAGATATTATGGTATTCTTGCTTTTCATACTGAGAGAGAGAGAGAGAGAGAGAGAGAGAGAGAGAGAGAGAGAGAGAGAGAGAGAGAGAGAGAGTCATATAGTCATTTCATCTTTGCTTGGGCCAGGTTTTTGTCCCTTTGTCGCTTATTTCAAGTGGCTCAGTTACAGAATCGGGCGGTGCTAAGGCTTTTCATCCTTTCCATAGCACTGTTATTATTAGCATCATATTCTGGTGTTGTTCTGTTATTACAGCTCAGTATTCAAGATGGAAAGAAGGCAGGTTTAGGCCAAGTTAGAGTAAAAAACAAGATGGCTGGATAAAAGAAAAGAAAAAAAAGGATGAAAACTAGAATATGGATTTAAAAAAAAAAGATGGAACAGAAGAAAAAGACTAGAAACAGAATAATAATCAAAAAAGAATTGCAAAGAAGACAGTTTTAGACCAAGTTAATCAAAAATAAGATGGCTGGATAATAGAAGAAAAGAAAAAGTAAGGATGAAAACTAGAATATTGATAAAAAAAGATGCAACAGAAGAAAAAGACTAGAAACAGAAGAATAATCAAAAAAGAATTGCGAAGAAGACAGTTTTAGGCCAAGTTTGTCAAAAATAAGATGGCTGGATAATAAAAGAAAAAAGTAAGGATAACTAGAATATTGAAAAAAAAAAAAGATGCAACACAAGAAAAAGAAAAGAAACAAGAGTAATAAAAGGAGAATTGCGAAGAAGGGCCGTGGCAGAAGCAAGATGGCTGACTGATAATAAAAAGCGAGGATGAAGGCGGGAAGAGAGACTATCCCATCCTGTCCACGCCAAGGTCACCTCTTCTACGTGACCCCCGACCCACGCCGTTACGTGAGGCGTTTTTATGGCGTGTGAGGAGGTGGGGGAAGGTGAGGGGAATGGAGGGGAAGGGAGGGTGAATAGGGAAGGTGAGGGGAATGGAGGGGGAGGGAGGGGGAATAGGAAAGACGGGGATAGGAAGAAAAAGGAGATTAGTAATAGCAATTGAAGTAGCAGTAGATGTGGATGTGGTTGAAAAGATTAGGAGAAATACACTGAGGTGGTTTGGACATGTGGAGAGGATGGAGAATGAAAGACTGACTAAGAGGGTGTATGTAGGTGAGGTGGAGGGAGGGAGAGGGAGGGGTAGACCGAGGATGAGGTGGAGGGATGGAGTTGAGAGGTATATGAGGGAGGGGGGGGTGAGTTGGGGGGAGGGGAGTCAAATGGTGGGTGACAGAGTGACTTGGAGGCGTTTTGTCTGCAGCCACCCTTTGCGGGATTAGGGCGTCGGGCTATAGATAGATAGATAGATAGAAGTAGCAGTAGTGGTATTGTAGAAGTAGTTGTAGTAGTAGTAGTAGGACTGTTGTAAATTAGTAAGCTAGAAGCAGCAGCAGTAGCAGTAGTAATAATAGTTGTAGTTGTAGCAGTAGTAGTAGTAGTGTAGTGGTATGATGATGATGATGAAGAGGAGGAGGAAGAAGAGGGATAGAGGGGGGGGGACGTCAAATGAGGATGGAAGGGATTAGGGGTGGGGAGGGGAGAAGGAGGAAGGGAGGGTAGAGAATAGGAAGGACAGGCTCGGAAAAGGAAGAAGGTGAGAAGGATAGAAGAGATGTAAGGAGGCGGGGAGAAGGATAATAGAAAGAGGGAGGGAGGAAGGGGAGAAGGATAGCAGAGAGAGGAAGGGAGGGGGAAGGGGAGGATAGAATAGAGAGGGTGGGGGGATGGGAGAATGATAGAGTGGAAGGGAGATGGGGAGACAGACAGAAAGAATCATAAACTTAGGCCATCAAGATTAAGAAATATACAGTAATAAAAAAAGACATGTAACTGAAAACACAATGCTTGAGAGAGAGAGAGAGAGAGAGAGGAGTAGTGCCGGAAGTCAAGGATAACATAGGAAAAGTGAAATTGGCGAAACATTAACAGTAAATAAATAAAATAAATAAATATGCAGATAAATACGAATAAATCCCTTCAATAATAACCAAGAGGGACGCCTTCACGTGGTGGCACAGATATAACCAGGCGGCGCAACTGCCAAGGTATACAAACGTTCCTTAACCACATGTCTTCCCCCCCAAAAGAAAAATTTATGGTGGACTGCAGGAGGACAACTAAAGCCTGCAGTCCACCGGGTTGAAGGGTTGATATTCGTGTGTTCTTGATATCACCAGACGATTATACTCGGCCTAGGAAGGCTGTATGTAACCCTTCTAGTTCGGGAAGATTTTATAGGCAGAATAATCGTCTGTGTGATAGATAGATAGACAAAAATAGACAGATAGGTAGGTAGGTAGGTAGAGAGAGAGAGAGAGAAGGAGGGAGGGAGGGAGAGGTTAATTATGAGGTAGGAGGTTAAGACAAGGTTACGTGAACATGAAGTGAGAGAGGGAAGGAAAAATGGAGGGAAGGAGGGAGAGAAGATTCCGGGGCCTTGAATAGTGAATAAATGAGTGTGTGGCCCATTTACTATATACTTTTGATTCTTTACACACACACACACACACACACACACACACACACACACGACCTAACCTCAGCCCATGCGTAGGTATGAAAAAAGGTTTGGATGATGATGAAATGGGGAGAGAGAGAGAGAGAGAGAGAGAGAGAGAGAGAGAGAGAGGATAAAAGTCTACTTCTAACTTGTTCTGTCATTTCCCACCCTTTCACTTTCCCTCTCTCTCTCTCTCTCTCTCTCTCTCTCTCTCTCTCTCTCTCTCTCGCTGTCATCATCACCATCATCCCTCCCTTCCTTCCACTCCATTCCTCTACCTGTTATCATCATCATCCTTCTCTTCCTTCCACTTCTTTCCTCATATCATCATATCATCATCATCATCATCCTCTCTCTCTCTCTCTCCTTACCTCCCACTTCCCTACCTATCATCATCATCATCCCTTCCACTCCTTTCCTATAGCATCCTATCATCATCATCATCATCTTCTCTTCCACACCTTTCCTATATCATCATCATCATCATCATCATCATCCCTTCCACATCTTTCCTGTATCATCATCATCATCATCATCCCTTCCACATCTTACAGTATCATCATCATCATCATTATCCCTTCCACTCCTCTCCTCTGTCTCATCTCCCATTCAAGGTCCACGGGTTGGCAAAATTACACAAACAACAACAGCAACAGCCCAGCCTCTTCACGACGATGACATCCTTCGTATTTCTTTCTACAGATATACCACCAGGCGATTTGTTTTCATCTGACGGGACTGGACCACACTAACCACTTCAGTTCCATGGCATACAATCGATGTCTTGGTTATGAGGTAAGAATAAATGTTTCGTTTCTGTAGTTCTTTCACCTTTACCCGGCCCTGATTTTCGTCCTTAAGTTTATTTCACGCAGCCCAGAGGCAGAGAGACGGCTGCTTCTTTGACCTTTCCATAGCACTTCCCCGTGACTAGCATCCAATTCAGGTTTTAAGCTATCGTTACAACTCGGCATATAGGATGGAGATAGCAGTTTTAGGCCAAGTTAATGTAAAAAGGGTATAGTTAAATCTGCCCTCCAGTCTGACTACACTTGGCCATCTGCTGAGCTGAAAGGGGTTAGGGTCTTTGCCAGGTTAGAGTCATCGCAATATAGAAGATTATACTAAGCTTAAGGCAGAATATGCTGGGTGGTGTATGTATATAGCATTTGAATGGAAACTCATTTGGTGGTAGTTTACAGTATGAGTTGTAGGGATGGCACAGTCTGCCGATGTGGGATTGGGTGTGGCAGCGGGTAGCAAATGAATGTGATGCAGAATAGACGTGGGAAATGAATAAATGATGCTGAAGAAACACAGAAGATGAATAAATGATGCAGAATAGACATAGGAATTGAATAAATGATGCAAAATAGACGTGGGAAATGAATAAATGATGCAGAATAGACGTGGGAAATGAATAAATGATGCAGAAGAGACACAGAAGATGAATAAATGATGCAGAATAGACATAGGAATTGAATAAATGATGCAAAATAGACATGGGAAATGAATAAATGATCAGACCACGTAGGAAATGAATAAATGAATCAGAACAGACATAGGAAACGAATAAATGATCAGACCACGTAGGAAATGAATAAATGAATCAGAACAGACATAGGAAACGAATAAATGATGCAGAACAGACGTAGGAAATGAATAAATGCCAAATAAACATTGATAACAGTGACCCAACCGTCCCCAAACACAAGAAATCGTCCTGCAGTGAAAGAGAAGCGCTATATATGGACCACCTTGTAACATATAACCCCATAATTTTGAAAAGTTTGTCTTAAGGTGAATAATATCTTCTCAAGATCTATCTCTGTCTATATACCTAGTCCCAAAAGGGGGGGTAGCCAAGACAGGACGACACATTCCCAGTTGACACACACACACACACACACACACACACATTTACCCGTATCTAGCCCCAAGGGGAGAAGGGACAGATCCTTACCGCACCACACTGCATGAGGGTCAACTGCGCAGTGCAATCAGTGACATCCACAGCAGGGCCCAACAGCAGAGCTGGTTTACCCCTGCCACATCATAATGGACCCATCCTCTTACCCACACCTGACCTTCAACTGACCAGATAACAAAAATATAAATGCACGCTATCGGATTGAAGGGGCTAAGTCCGGTTTGTTTGTCTGGCCCACCCCCCCACCCACACAAGTTCCGTCTCTCTCTCTCTCTCTCTCACACACACACACACACACACACACACACACACACACACACACACAAATGGACCCCAATTTAAAAAAAAAAAAAAATGCTTCATACATCCAAAGATGTGGAGAATGAGTACGAAGAGGCAAAATGACTGGGCACTGACAGTTTTTCATTATTTCAAACATAAATAATCATCATAATCACCATCACACTTTTTCCCCACCTAAAGAAACAAGGAAAGAGAAAATACAAACCACTCAGTGTATTTTTTATTTAACAGGAACATACTCTTGCTCCTGTTACAAGAACCACACTAATAATACACAAAACATCAATTAACAAATGTAAATACAGTATGTTAAATAATTTCATATAATGTTGGTGATTTTAAGGTTCTGGGGTTTGGAATGATAAGTTGAAGTTACAGAGGGAAAAACTACAAAATGCTGGAGGATGAGGATGAGGAGGGGAGGGAGTATGAGTGAGGGAGGAAGGAGGGGAGGGAGGTAGCAGCAGAAATAGGAGGGAAAGGATGAGGAGGTGGGAGAGGGAGGGGAAGGAAGTGAAGGTGAAATGAGTGAAGCAAGCTAATTTCAAACAGTTTCTTGACTCCTTACATACCCTGGACTAAGGAAAAACTTCATTAATGATTCTGGTCAGTCAAGGACCACTGAGGTCCAAGGCTTGGCTGCTTCATCCAGCTACTGATGGCAAATGACAAGCTAGTCACCCCTGAGCAGTGCCATATAACCATATTTTGGCTTGGTGCTAGTTTTTTCATTATTCCTTTCTTCACCCCTGAACAGCACTATGCCAGCAATAAACCCCAACTGCTTCTCATAACTAGACCTTCATGGGCCACATCTGATGGGTATGCACAGATTGTGATGGTTTGGGCATGTAGAGAGGATGGAAGATGACCACTGGGTGCAGGGGGTGACAGGTGTGAATGCTGAAGGTAGAGTTGCAAGAGGTAGACCAAAAATATCTGGGATGAGGTCACAGAGAGTGACCTTAGGGTCAAGGGACTGAAAAGAGAGGGTGTTAGAGACTGAGCAGCATGAAGAGTCGCCATTAGGTGACCAAGGCCGATGCATGCAAGCATGTTGGCGTCTTTATAATTCAAACAGTGAAACCAACGGGCACATAAAAAAAAGTATGATATAAATGACACCAATGACACCAATGCAGCACCTCAGCACACAGCACAAAGGTTCACCCTTGATCACCCTACACACTACAGATGCCAGATGAGTAATACAATTCTTCTCACTGTGTTTGCAGAAACATTATGGATTCATGTCTTTGGTGTGTTCTTAAAACAAACTAATTTGTTGTTTAGAAACTCAGGTACTGTAGATGCAGAGTAATCCCACATTTATAACACATTACCATAGCCCCTTCAGTTCCATGACAGGTTTTACATTTTATTCTTCCTATTTCTAAATACACTGAGATGGTATGGTCATGTACAAAGAATGACTAGATAGGGTGCCAAAGAAAGTGTGTGAAAGTGAGACAGAGGGCCTTGTTGGTGGAGGTAGATATTACTGTAGGTGGTATTGAAGAAGAAAGGTACAATATGTTGATGAAAGAGTATGACAAAGATGGGGAGTGTTTGAGAGAGTGAGAAGGTTAATTATGAAAGTTATGTTGGTATTGTGATCCCTACCCTGATGTATGGAAGCGAGGCGTGGACCTTGCAAGAGGGGAACAAGTCAAGAGTGAGAGCAGTGGAAATGAGTTACTTGAGAGCAGCATGTGGAGTGACGTGGAGGGACAGGTTGACGAATGAAGAAGTGAAGGAACGTTGTGGGGTAGATGTGGATGTGGTTGAAAAGATTAGGAGAAATACACTGAGGTGGTTTGGACATGTGGAGAGAATGGAGAATGAAAGACTGACTAAGAGGGTGTATGTAGGTGAGGTGGAGGGAGGGAGAGGGAGGGGTAGACCGAGGATGAGGTGGAGGGATGGAGTTGAGAGGTATATGAGGGAGGGGGGGGTGAGTTGGGGGGAGGGTAGTCAATTGGTGGGTGACAGAGTGACTTGGAGGCGTTTTGTCTGCGGCCACCCTTTGCGGGATTAGGGCGTCGGGCTATAGATAGATAGATAGATGTTGGTATTAAATTATAATTATAATACACAGGAGGATCGTCAGGGTGTACAGTAATATGGAATATAAATTACAGTTCACTGTCATCTTGTATGTAAATGATGTAAGCTATGTTGATATTGAATTATATAAATAGCATACATGAGGAATGTCAGGGGGCAGTACAAAAAATAAATCATTAATGAAGAGATGCTAGGTCTCGTGTCACTTTGCATATGTGTGTGGGGGGGAGCCCAAGGAGGGGGCTGGCTAAACAAGAGGTGCCCAAAACATTATTTTGAACACAGCTTCCTAGACGAACCAAGGGTTGGTACTAATCACACTCTTATTTACCATCTCCATCACCCGTTTGATCTACCATGCCTTCTTCAACCTTCAAACTCACTCACATTGACTCATTTCACATCCCTATCAATATTTTACCATATCTATAATCTTTTTTGGCTCATAATGCATCCTCCAACCTGCAAACTCACGAACTCATTGTATTCTCATTTCTCAACCCTATCTACAGCCAGTTTTCTGTATGACCATACTATTTAAGCATTCTTTATTCCACCCTATTATCAGCAGACTTTCTTATTCCACATCTTGTGAATCACTCTATACACATTCCAGCAGTTCCATTTTCGCTGTCTGATGTCACACTTGTGGCATACCAATTTCACAACCATATGTTAATGTGGGCACTACACTTTTTTTTTATCTTAGCCTGGCCCAGATTTTCATCCTTTTTCACAGAGCTCAGTGGCAGAAGATAATACTGTGGCTCTAAAAACTTTCATCATTACTAGTAATACTAGTGGTAATCTTGTTACAGCTCTGTATTCATAATATACAGTATAACATTCCCATATACAATCCTCTTGCAGCCTCAATACTTACAGTACACCCCTGTTTGGCATTGAGGCCATCATAGCACCAGTCATCTCATCATACTTCATCCAACCACAACTTTATATTGTACTAACAGGGATATGCGGCATAGCCTGGGCAAAAAAGGCAAACACTCTAATCCTACTTGTTCTAGTTTAATCTCTATACTCCAGAAAGACCATGTACCTCTTATGCTTTTGAAGAGGGATTATAAGAGGTCCAGGAACTTTCTATTTCAGCTTCCGCAGATTAACACACAGTGTTTGTGTGCACTTGTTTACTGTTACCACTGACCTCAAATGACCTCTGACCAGTGGCCTCAACTGACCTCAGAGGTCAACCTCACATAGCCTATGTCCAAACTGGAGGTCAAGTGAGTCTCCATGCCAAAAATTGGGCTGCTGGGTCCAGTCATTTGAGCGTGTATTACCGATGAACTCAAATGACCTCAGAGGAAACCTCACATAGTCTATGTCCAAACTGGAGGTCCTGTGAGTCTGCATGCCAGAAATTGGGCTGCAGGAGTACCCAGCGATGCCGGGAGCAAAGAGATGAACACTCTACTGGTGACCTTAAATGACCCAGATCTGAATTTTGACCCCCTTAAACCAGATTCAGTATATATATGGGTCTGGGGGTCTCTGGCCCTTGATTTGAGCATGATTAAAGGACAAACAGTGTGACTCTTTTATATACAGTATGGAGAGTCATGTTGGAATAACCCAGTTCCATCTAATGAGGACTGTAGCCTCATTCCTACCTCATCAGTATGGCCCACTGAATTTCATGCAAGTATGACTTGTATTCAAGATGTGGGAGTGGTCCAGTTCTATCAGGTGAAAACAAACTGACTAATGCACACATGGCAAGAAGCTTTTATAGAACTTCACAGAAATTGTCTCAGTTCTATCAGGTGAAAACAAAATTATCACCACAGTGAGCAGCCCTAGAACTTCTCCACTGTGATGTATGTGATGTAGCACAGTGGCACCTACCACTGCTCACACATGCGGGTGGTTTCTTTGCATCAGTGTTCCCGCATAGTTGTCAAACATGGCACTGCCTCTGTATCTGCCAACCATTCTCACTGAGAGGAAGATTTGTTACGAAATGCCTCAGTTAGTCGTGCCAGGGGTGTTGTTTGCTGGCCTTCTGTTGTACCTTCAACCACGCCTCCTGTTGCACCTCCCGTGGTTCCTCCTGCCAGAACGTTGTCTGATGGGAGGATGTGTGGGTGAATGATGTTCCTGGGGATGTGGTGGTGGCTGGTGATTGGTTGGTGAGATACTTTGGTGATGAACTGCGACAGTGTGGGACTCTTGCCTTTAACATGTTTGTACAAAATATGGGCATTCAACATGGTCATACAAAGGAGGTGAAAGAATAACTTCCTGTACCATTTCATTTTCCTTCTTGCACACTCTGCACTAGAAATAATGGCCTCAAATTTGTCCACAAGTTGCATACTTGTGATGTAGTCAATGATGGCCGCCGGTTTCCATTTCTTCTGATGTATATGAGGGTCACCATAGCTACTCTGAACCATCAGAGGCTTATGTACTGAGATCATAATGTGTATGTCTGTCTTGTCTTACTAGTCTATCAGCAACACCTTGTGAGTCTTTCTGTGCCTTGTCTCATTCTTTGCCATCTCACATGTCCAGGGCAGAGATGGAGCCTTCCAACATTGCTTACACAGGCCACAAGTGCAGGTCTTGCTGTCAGCAAGCAACTTGAACAGTGATGGGCTGGTGTACCATTTGCTGCAGTAAAAAATATGGCTTTTACGTAGGTTTGGGCCAAGAAAGATCTTTACAATGGCACCCGGCAAGCCCACTGATTTGTCATAGGTATATTCATTAGTGTCACTGCTGTACAGAATCATATAATTTACATAACCAGTCCTACAGTCACACACTACAAAGAGTTTTAGTACAAAATTTTATCTGTTTAGAAGCTTGTATTGTTTAATGCTAATGTCACCATCCCACAACACCAAGCTCTTATCAGTGCATAATTTCTGATATGGGTAAAACACCTTCCTATATTGGTTTCCGAGGTAATCAAACACATAACTTCTTTTTCTCATCTTGTTCTGGTTTTCTGCTCAAAGGGCCTCTAAATTATCTGGAAAATGCTCTGCCCGGAGGATACTTGTGAAGCGATTAGCAGACTCGAGTTTTTTGAAGAGGGGGGTTGCTATCACAATGCCCAGGCTCCAGTAATCTCTAAATCAACGTCTACTTACAATGCTCATCATAAGCGCCACGGCCATGAATGTATACATCTCATCTACGGCTATACCGCACTAGCTGAGGTGTCGTGAATGGGGCAGGAAGACCTTACCTGCCAGACTGAAATAATGAAATAGGTTGCACTGGGAAACAATATCTGTGATCAAGTCAACAGTGAAAAAGAACTTGAAGTTCACCTCACAAGAATTTTCATCAACAACATTAGAATGTACGGAGAATTTTGTTCATCAAAATTGTAAATTTCTGGCACAAAATCATTGCCATTTTCCAACCTCCGCTCCAAGCCCTCCACCACAATCGGTTTACTGGGTTTTCTGCAGTGTGTGTGGCAGTGTGCATGCACCCTCCTCCGTTTTCCTTGACCCACCCAGGCATTCAAGTGCTGAGGCCAGCCAGGGCAAGCAGACACAAAGTCAGGGTCAAGGTCAGGGAGGAAGTCAGATTTACAGCCAGGTGTAGACTGAGGGTTTGGTGCTGCCCTGCCACTTGGTACACATCTTGTATGGGAACAGCCACATGTGGGGTACCTGGCATCACCACCACAGCCAGGCTGTGACAATGTAAGCTTGGCAGATGTAGAAGCAGGGGTGGCAGGGGAAGACTGACATGATGTGTAATGTCTCCCTGTTACGAGTGGTTGGATGGTGGAACCCTGACTCTTCATGGTTTCAGAACTGGGCACACTGACACCTGAGCCGTGTCGCTGGGTACACTGGGAAACGCACACAGCCTCTTGGGAACGTCACCATCATCCTCACTTTCAGTTTCCATATGCTTCTTTTTAAGTCATCGCTTAACTGGAAATAATTTATGCATTATATAAAAATAAGATATACAGTCATACAAAATACATACAGTAGTGATGAGAAGGGTGGGTGGTGAACTGACTGAATGGAAGGCTATGACTGATTATGTGTGAGAATGACAGATTGAGAAGGTACGTAATGGACGCAAGAGTATACAAAGGTTGAGGGAGTGGACTTTCTGACCACCACTTGGTGGTGGTCAGAAAGTCAAGGGTCAAGTGCAATGGAGGAATAGAAGGAGGAAAGGACAAGAGGATGTAGCCTATACAAGGTGGGTAGAAAAGCTGCAAGACGATGGAAAAAAGGGAGAACATATGAGACAAATGGCTGAGCGACTGGGTAAATATGATTTGGATCAGATGGGGGAAGTGGAAGATTCACAGAAGAAATCTGTGCAGGATGTGAGGCAGTGTGTGGGGTGAATAGAAGATTAAAGGAGGTGCATAGAACAGCATGGTGGAATAAAGAGGTCAGGACTGTGGCACAAAAGAAGAAAGCATATAGTGAGTGAATGGGAAGCAGAGACATGAAGGAAGTTGAGAGACAGAAGAGAGAGTTTTTTGCAGCAAGGAGGAGAGGGGTGAAAAGATTCATAAGAGAGAGTATGAAGAAAGTGGATGAGGACTTTGGAAGGAATTTGAGTGCAAAGTGGAAGGAATGTAAGAAAATGTTCTGGAAGAAGGTAAAGAGAGTTAGGCAGGGCAATAAAGACGTTAGTAGGGGAGAGAAAGATAATAATGGTAGATTGATAGTGGAGAAGGGGAAAATGTGAGCACATGGAGACAACACTTTAAGAAACTGTTAAACACAGAGAATGAAAGTAATGTGAGTATAAGTGGCTGGGGAATGGCTGGGAGAAGGAGGGTGGTGAGAAAGGAGGAAGAAATCAGTAGGATGGAAGTGGTCGAAACAATGAAGAATGTCAAAATGAGGAAAGCCCTCCAAATTTATGGAGTGTGTGGCAAAATGCTGAAGCATGGGGGAGAGATAGTAGTAGAATGGATAAGGAAGATGTACAGATTGGCCTGGGAGGAAGACAGAGTCCTGGAGGATTGGAAGTCAGGTATGATTACTCCCCAGTACAAAGGAAAATGGGATAAAGAAGTGTGTGGTAAACATAGGGGCATTTGTATTCTCAGTGTAATAGGAAAAGTATATGGTTGGACACTTATTGACAGAGTTAGAGAAACAACAGAGGAATAAGTTGGAGAAGAACAGGGAGGTTTTAAGAGGGGAAGAGGTTGTGTAATCAGATATTCATCCTTCGGTCTTTAGGGGAAAAGTTTAGTAGAGGAGGGAAAGAAGTTGTATGTGGTCTTCATGGAACTGAAGAAAGCATATAACAGAGTGAATTAACAAAGAATGTGGAAAATATTAAAAATATATGGAGTAAGCAGGAAGTTGTTGCATGCCATGAAGAATATGTATGAGGGTCCTAAGGCTGCAGTGAGTGTGGATGTTGAACTGAGTGAATTTTTCAATCTGAATGTTGGATTAAAACAGGGATGTGTCATGTCTCCATGGGTGTTCAATCTGTATATGGATGGGGTTATAAAAGTGATACAAGGTGGAGCAGTGGATGTTGAAGCAACCCTAATGAGAGAGGGGAGCATTTGGTAACTTCTTGTGTTGTTTGCAGATGATACTGTATTGTTAAGTAAAGATGAAGGGAACTGCAAGGCTTGGCGAATATGTTTGGAAGAGTGTGTAAGAAATGGAATTTAAGGGTGAATGTAGGGAAGAGTAAAGTTATGGTCTTTGAAAGAAATGAATTCACTGAATGTACAATAAGGCTGGATGATGAGGAAATGGAAAATGTGAGTGCATTTACGTACTTGGGTGGTGCGATAAGTAAGGATGGAAGTTTGGGAGGTGAAGTGCTTGAAAAGGTACAACAAGGAAGAAAGGTTGCTGGTTCTTTGAAAGTGGTGATAAAAAGTAGGGAAGTGAGCACAGAAGAAAAAGTCACTGCATGATAATACAAGTATTGTGATACCAACTATGGAAGTGAAGCTTGGACCTTGTTGAAGGACACAAGTCAAGAGTGAGAGTATTGGAAATGAGTTATTTAAGAAGAGTTTGTGAAGTCACATGGACAGACAGCCTGACAAATTAGGAAGTGATGGAGCGTTGTGGTGTGGCTGTGATGGAAAGCATTAGAAGAAACATACTGAGGTGGTTTGGCCATGCTGAGAGGATGGAGAGTGAGAGACTAACAAGGAGTGTATGTGAGTGAGGTGGAGGGGGGAAGAAGGAGGGGGAAGGGGAGGCCGAGGATGAGAAGGATGGATGGCGTGGAAAGGTACATGAGAGAGGGGGGTGTGAGCTGAGGGAAGGGCAGTGAAAGGACAAAGGACAGGGCGACACGGAGGCGATTTGTTTATGGCCACCCGTTATGGGATTAACACATCTGGCAATAGATAGACAGTCTCCATTAGACATCAGGGATTAAATATAACAACTTATTCCACACAAATAGTAATGTAAACTGAGGGGAAACCTGCAAATGAGCTTTATACATAACAATGGAATCTAAACATGCAATTTTTCTGATTACTGTGCACCTTAGAGCAAAACAAAATGTCAAACAAGCCATCATACAACATAAAAAGACTTACTGCATAGACTATATAAATAAAGTACAGTACACAATACAGTCATTAATACACATGGAATTGCTGCTTTCAGTAAGAGAATTTAACTCATGGTTCACTGTTTTAGTATATTCAGTCATCCTAACTCATCATAATACTGTATTTTATCTCCACCTCTCTGTCATTGATTGGTACATGTATGAGTGGTCAAGTTTGCTCTCTCTATCTCTTCCCATTATCTCTCTGGACTTATTATTATTGTCTTCGTCCTCTCTCTATCTCTCTCTTACTGACCAATGAAGTTTCAGTTGCGACAGCATTCAGTCAGACACCATCTTTCAGTACATATTTAATATTACAGTACTAGAAAAATTGGTAAAACCACATGAATTTGACATTCTTCATGTGATTCTGGCACTTGTTCAATGGTTCGTGCATCAATATACTGTATACAGTAACAATACATTGTAGTCACTCTTAGATCACAAGTTTGCGTACACATCACCACCATTAGTGCTGTAACTGGGACAATTCGCCAAAGCGATATATCATCGATATTCTCGTTTTTTCCAAAACTGAATTTTACTGTCGATATTGGGATATCAGATATGGTCAGAAGAAACATTAAAATGCCTTTTACCGAAGATTTTATACATTGTTTAGCCTGATTCTGTGAAACTGTTATTATCTTGACACTTTTTTGCAGTTTAATAAAAAAGTCTTGCTGAAAACCATTAATGGTTCACAATAATAGGTGAGTGGGGGGAGGGGGGGAAACGGCAGAAAGTAGCGAGTTGTGAGTAAGGTATACTGTGTACTGGCGGTGTGTAAGTGTGGTGGCTATGTGGGTTCTTGTATGTAAATGGTATACACATGCTGTTGTGTGGGTTTATGTAAGTAAATGGTATACACATGCAGGTGAACTGCTCACAACCATTAGTTCTTTCATTCTTAATTTAGTCATAATACTTACAGTCAAATTTGTAATCTAAATAAAGAAGTGATTTACTGCATAAGAAGGCAGCACATGGGGGCAATACGGGGACAATAACTCTGAGGCAAGGGGATGGATGACAATTGACAACTTTTTAAAATCTCAGCTTCTACAGAGAAACGGTCTTTTATTTGACAGAAAAACACCACGTATAAAGGAAAGACAACAAACTGAAGGGTGTGAACATCTTATGATGATGTGTATGTATGAACACCTGTGCAAGCTTCTAGTGTTTGTGTGTGTAAGTGATGCCCAGATTTGAATATAAATTGAGAATGAATATTTGGCATGGTGGATGACACTAACTTCAAAATGAATATTTTAACATGGCGGAAGACACTAACTTCAAGAATGAAAAATTTAGCATGGCGGAAGACACTAACTTCAGAATGAATATTTAGCATGATGGAAGACACTAACTTCAGAATGAATATTTACCATGATGGAAGACACTAACTTCAGAACAAATACAGTAATCCCCCATTTATCTGACATAATACAGTACAGCCAAAGGCATGTCCAGAAAATGGATCCGCCCAGATAATGGACTTCTCCCCTGGCCCCCCTTTCGAACATAACCAAATTTTGAAAGCCACTGTAAAAGGCCACTACAGTAAATGGTACAACACTGGTTCCTGTTGTTTTACACTATATCTGGTCATGCAGACCTATAAACCACAGTCAAGCAATTACCAAGGTCAAACAAACCCACCAACCACAGACAAGCAATTACCACTGCTGGGCCATACTCTGGAGGGGGGGGGGGGGAAAGCTACTGTACTTAAGAAAAATGCAGACACACAAAACATAATGGTAAAATTGAAATAAAATCGTGGTACAATACAGTGAGCTAGAATAAGATCAAGGTGAAAACATGATTCCTTGCAGGGTGTTGTGCTGAATATCCTGCCAGCTCCTTTGCTCTGACTGCTGCTGTGTGACTGGCAATGCTGCTGCGCTGCACAGTACATCCCGTGTGGTCTAGTGGCATACCCTGATGAGCTTAGATGCAGTCATCGTCAAGGTTAAGCTCCGGCAATTGGCCCAGGGAAGCGGCTTTGGACGTGACAATGGACTGCCCACTTCAGGTGACTCAGAAGACAGCTGCAAACTTATGTCCAGGGAAGACACAACAGCTCACAACATGCTAGATTGTGGTTCCGTTGTTGAAGGCGTGGTTTGACGCTGTGATGGTAGCAGAGAAGAGGTAAACTGGGGAGAGGTCACAGGCCTGAAAAATGACTCGATCTTGGACTGGCGATAGAAGTGACGATTCAGGCGTCGGATGACACTCTGCTGCACAGAACGCAGATCCTCCACAAGACGAAGAGGGACCATCTCTCTATCACAGTCCGGGTGCTCAGCATACTCAAGCACCTGCTCGAGGTTTGCCCGGAAAGTGCTTAGGTGGGGGATGGCTGGAGTCCTGCAGTTCTCCAGGTTGTCCACAACGTCCTCGTCATCCTCGTCACTCTCTTCTGGCTGGGCATCAGCAGCAGATGCGGAGATCTCGACATCAGACGTAACCTGAAAGCTGGGATCGCCCCCATCCTCGTCTAACCACTCCCGCACGTCATCGACATTCACAGCCTCTCCTGCATTACGAAGGCGAGTGTAGAAGTCGTCCACATCAAAGCCCAGAAAGTCATGTCTGCTCTCATGTCCCTGAAGGAGATGAGACCAACTACTTTCAAGGGTTTTCACAGAGACTTCCTTCCATGCACTCGCCCAGTTGTACACTGCAGACTTGAGGTTGTAGCGTCGCAGGTTTTCCAGTGTCCTCTGCCCTCTTGTGTCCGGCCCCTGACTCTGCTTGTCCTCGTCCTCAAGAACAACCATCACCTCGTCCAGGAACCTCCGTCGGTATAACCTCTTAGTGGCCGCGATAACACCTCGGTCCATTGGTTGAATCAAATCAGTGGTATTAGGTGGCAAAAACAAGCACCTAATGCGACCGTTATCTGCAACCAGTTCCTTCTCAGATGGATGCGCGGGGGCAATGTCCAGGAGAAGAAGAGCCTTTACCTGGTCACGAGGGATTCCAAGTTTCTCCATTTGATAATGGACGACTTCCTTGACAAAATACCCGTGGAACCAGTCTGTGAATATCTTGGAGGTAAAGCAAGCCTTCATAGAATAGTACCACACAACAGGAAGGATATCCATTAGCCCACGAAGGCAACGGGGCTGCTTTGCCCGACCAACAATGACAGGCTTCAGCCGGTGTGTCCCACTAGCATTGGCACAGCACAAAGCAGATACCCACTGCTTAAATGACTTGTGGCCAGGCACACGCTTCTTCTCATCTACCAGGGTGTTTGCGGGCACTGAGCAGTAGAAGAGGCCAGTTTCATCTGCATTATAGACTTGACTGAGAGCGAGATCCTTCTTCTTAATCAAGCCTAACAATTTCTGACGAAATTCTTCCACTCCCTCCTCACTAGCATCCAAGGCTTCACCATGGGTCTTACGAATTTTAAGGCCATGTCGATGCTTGAACCTCAACAACCAACCTTCAGATGCCTTGAAGTCAGAGACGTTGTGAAGGTGGGCAAACTTCTCAGCAGTGCCTTTCAACTCAGCCCCACACACTTGCATGCCTGCAGCCTGTTGCTGGCGGTACCAGATCAGTGTCGAACGGTCAACATCAGCATGCCTGGGGAACCCCATAACCTTCCGTTCAGTATTGCGTTTGTTTCTCTCGCTGAAGTCCGCTGTGTACTGGGTCAGTTTGTCACGGTATTTCCTGATGTCATGTAGGGTTGAGCGAGCCAAGACGTACTCCTTTAAGATGCGGGAAGTTGACCATCCCGCATCAATCTTACCCAGGATCTCTCGCTTCTTCTCCAGAGTCATCACTACCCTCTTCCTTTTCTGTGGTGGAGAGGCCATCAGCACACACCCTAGAAAGAAGCATGCAAGGAATAGCAAGGTCTGAAGCAGGTAGGGAACAACCACAAAAGTGTATTTCGAATGGCGGAAGGTACTGTAACCAAAATGCACTGCTGACATCATCCAGAAAACCCTCAACACTAACCTTTCAGAGTAGATAAGATATACATTACTGAAGACTGTCTTAAATTCTAGAAAAGCATGACAGTTTTAATGTGTGTGTAATGTTAGTCACTACAATACAGTACCCTAAACTACCTATGAATGAGGTTGGTGTACAGTGAACTAATATTTCATGGAATGTGGTTGTAATTATATGAGGGACAGTCCATGACTACTTGTGAGATAAATCCAATCTTAGATAATAAAGCAGGTGTATTTTTACCACTTTGCATTAACACTGTAGGCTGGTCTGGCCCAGAGTTGGTTTAAGTTTAAATATTTTTTCATATTATGGGTAATGACGGGTCAGGCTAGATTTTAGATATGGTACTTGCAATTATAAATACCATGTCCTATTATTTGAGTAATGACAAGAAGTTTACATAGGTTGTGTGTTTTGTATATTGCTGATTGCCAAGATCTGGCTTAGTTTTTGGAAGTCAAAATGTTATGCGATTGCAATTTGTCCAAAAATAGAGCTTTGCGTATGTTTACTGAAGCACAAACCTTGCAGTACGTGCTCTATATTGTTTCCTGTTATTTGGCTTATGGCAAAGATGTTACTTTTAAGTATCAGTGCGTCATAACCCTTTCAGGTCTCCTGGCCATGATTCGTGGCTTTATCGGTACGGGTCTTCCAGCACGATCTTTGCTCACCTATTTGAGTGCGTCTCAAAACTGTGGCAGAGAGCTGGTGAATCTTGTCAGTATTTCTCTCAATATTTACTCATTTCCTGGTTATTGGACAATCCAGATGAGAAGATGTAACACAGATTTATGATTTTAGGTTAGTAGGAATGTTTCTCTGTCATTTTATATACAGAAACGCATTTATTTGACACTACACACCACTTCCTAAGCAACTTCCCATCGTTATTACGGCTCTTGTATGGTAAGTAGAGCCCTAATATTTTGTAGACATATGTGTATTAGTTTCTTATGCATGAATATATTTTTTTCTAAATTTACAAACCTTTATTTCTTTTGGTCAAAAATGCGATTTTCCAGACAGGACGCACGGACCTATCTGTGATCTGAAAGGGTTAATAACATTTTAAAATTCATTAACCTCTACGCGCCGGTTGACATGTATAACCATCACGATTTTGGGTGTGGAGCAACACCGGTTGACATGTATAGCTGCAAGCGTCTTCCTGCCACCCTTTTGAAGTTTAACTTATCCTTACTCATCGACGGGACCACCTGGAGAAGTGGGGATATTTTCATTTGAAAGAGGAAGAGTTGATGAGTCTTATGTATCTTTAATTTTTTCTCTAGCTGTTATAGTTTAGCAGATATTAGGGCTTGAAGTAAGGGTATTTTTTCCAAAATCACAAAATCCCCCATAGGGAGGAGTGTGCGACATCAGAAAACCCCTGGCATGCAGGGGTTAAGGTACAGTACAGTTATCACTTTATAGCTTCCTTATAATAAAAATGCAAATAAAAAAGTTAAAGAATTGTGGTATTTTGATATACAGTCAGCTGTTTTACAATACACAGTCCTAGAAATTGGAAAAAATAGAACACGGGAGGCACTTGTTTGTGTTTCAAAATCTTACTTAACGGAAAAAATGCATATAACTAGGATTGTCAGGAGATGACATATATATTGCTATGACGTGTCCACGAGGTGTGTCATCAAGAACCTGTAGTGACCACCACCAGCATCCACTACAACTGTCCCCCCTGCAACCACTTCCCATGGTGGGCTCAGAGACAACATACATGTGCTCTGGGTAACAATGGCCTAGGGGACCTCTTCCTGCTGTGCCCTTTTTGCCCACAGGAGCACCTGGTCTGGCTTCCCCAATGCAGCATGCTCTGCTCTTGCAGACAAAAGGGCACCCGCCAGGGGTCCCCTGTGCCGTTGTTGCCCAGAGCGCATGTATGTTGTCTCCGAAGGAAGTGGATGCAGGGGAGACTATTGTAGTGGACTCTGGTGGTGGTCACTACAGTCCACCGTGTATTTCTTCTCCACTTGAGCCCGCCCTCTCCCCGTGCTGTGACTGTACTCATGCTCTGTGTGACTCCCTCTGCCCCACCTAACCTGCCTTTACCATGCAGCTGAAGCATTCAAGGTGAGGAATATTGCAGTGTTTGTATGTTATATAGCCTTCAGTTCGTGAGTAAATGTCCTGAAAAAATCTTGAAAATGACCCAAAACAATGAATCTGGGGCTGGCTTGAGTCCCATGAAACCCTTTAACATGTAAACATATGATTCCTATAATGCATGATCCTATTGAGCAGTGCTTTCTGGGTTCAATATTCCCGCATTATAGGAGAAGGCCCTGTAGTTTAATATTTTTACCCCTTTGGGGTTGGGCGTTGTTTATAAAATCAACAGTTAGGAGCGGGCATTTTTCGCTAAAAGTAGGTGATTTTTCAATAATAGCTCCTATGAAAACTACTAAACCCAACATAAAAATCTTTATACCCAGCAAAGTACAACTCTTTAGCTTTAAAATGAGTGGTGTTTCAATGTCCTACAATTGTTTATTGTAGAGCAGTGGCTGAGAACATAAAAGTGTCTGTGCTAGGAACTGTGTATTTGGGGTGCAAGGCAGAAGCGTCACCCTCCACTGTTCACGGTCGACACAAGACTGGAAGGGGTTGGGTAGGATACGCAGCAAGTGGCGGGAATGATGCGGCAGATTCCCTAGTCGATGTTGTGACACATACAATGGCGCTCATATTTAAATTAATGGCTCACAATGCTAAATGTTCTGGAACAGGGACCGACATTCCCATGACACACGTTCCAGAATGGGGACTGACCTTTAAGTGCTATCTATGTATCTATTGCCAGATGCCATAAAGTGCTAATACTGTATATATAATTATATAAAGTACCCTAACCCCGGGCTCCTACGGTCCTCATGGGGCAATGTAGGATTGGATGATGGATGGGTGGATGGACCATCCTTTTTCACATTAGCTATACAAAATTATATTTGCAAGTAATGAACTGGTTTAGCAGTAAATTTATTAAAGCCTGAGAAAGGCAGGGATAATTTAGTTGTGTATATTCTTAAATTATATACATTGTACTGAAGATTAACAGAAATACGTAAAAGGATATGGAATTTCTGTTCACAGCTCTAGTACTGCCGAAAGTAAGCATTAAGCCTAAGTCATACCATTGACGGAACACTGTGTGTGTGTGTGTGTGTGTGTGTGTGTGTGTGTGTGTGTGTGTGTGTGTGATCAGTTCACCACCGACTCGCGTTTTCTTCCTGTCTGCCACTGTTTTTGTTGAATTTGATTTTAACCACATTGGTACCATATAAAATTATGGTCTATATATTCAATATGCTTTAGTTCCAGCATTTTACCATTTAAGATAGTGAATGGGATGTGGGATATGACCATACACTGTATAATATATATGTGTATTTTTAATAACTATCATTGAAGCCTTAGTTCACACATAATATGGTGGAGAAACAAGGGTTCAAACAGTCTTAAGAATCTACAGTCACTGGGCAAAAGAAACATTTATTTATTCATTTGTTATCGTTACTCAGCCGATTCTGATACATTTCCGGGATAATTTTTCCCTTCCAAAACAGATAATGATATTAATTGTCTTTTGCATGCCAGTTTACAGCACTAACTAACACTGTTTGCATAAACAGTACAGTATTGAAAAATCACTCAAAATCTAAGGTTAGAGTAAAATTCATCCGAAAACCTGTTAGCTTTGTATTCTTTTTCATTTCACTCATCCTCAAATCCTGAGAATTCATCACTGCTTGATGTATCTCCAAGACTTGAAGCATCATCCTCAAATCCTGAGAATTCATCACTGCTTGATGTATCTCCAAGACTTGAAGCATCATCCTCAAATCCTGAGAATTCATCACTGCTAGATGTATCTCCAAGACTTGAAACATGATCCTGAAATCCTGAAAATTCCTGAACACTAGAATCATTCCAAAGCCTTAAAACATCATTTGAAGTACTACCATCACCACCACCATTATCATTATCACCATCACCAACACTGCGAGTATCATTATCATCATCACTGTCACCACCATTACCAGTATCATTATCATCACTATCACCACCACCACCATCAGTACCGGTATCATTTTCACCATCACTGCTACTGCCAGTATCATTATCGCCTGCATCGTTATTATTATTATTATCATCCTCGTTAGCATCACCACCACCGTTGGCATCATCTTCAGTGTGGATGTCACTTTCATACAATAAATGATCCTCAGTATCATCCATAGCATTACCTATACCACATTTTTTGAAAGACTGAACAATTACTTCCGTTGTAATGTCCTGCCACAACTTCAACACCCATTCACAAATTTGAGATACTGACAGATACTTCACTGTTCCAGTGGGCGTCATTTCATGGTTCCTCCCTGTCATCCATTTATTCCATTCCTCCTGCATGTTATTCCTGAATGTCTCACTGATACCAACATCTAATGGTTTTAACTGGAAAGTCTGACCACCAGGAATTACAGCCAGTTGTGTGTTCATCTTTTTTGCTAGCCTTTTAGTGCTTTTAGTCCTGTGTGCATTGAATTCATCCCAAATCAACAAAGAGTTTTTTTGTGACATTCTACCAGGGCGCTTAGACCAAACTCTCTCAAGCCACACCTTAACACTTTCTTCATCTGTCCATCCATTCAATTGTGCAACCACATGAATTCCACAAGGCACTTCTTCCTCTGGTAAAGTTTCTCTCCCTAAAATTAATAATGGTGGGAGTTTTGTTCCATCAGCACAACAGGATAAAACTACCTTGTGCCCACTCTCTTTATGCCCAGTGGTTTTGACTGTCACAGGTACTATTCCTTCTAGTTTCACACTTTTATTACCTAGCCTATTAAAAATCAATGGAACTTCATCCATGTTCCAAACCTGACAAGGTTCGTAGCTCCTCAATTTTCTATCATTAATATTAAACTTAAGGATATCTAATATTTTCTCTTCACATTCAGTAGGCATTTTCTGACTCTGACTAAGTTTGTGACTGCTCTCTCTTTTAACATTAATCTTTTGTAAATCTAAAATTTCCTGTTCACATTCAGTGGGCATTTTCTTAGTTCTTTTACTTCTTTTCCACAAACTTATCTCATTTCGCTTCATGAAGCGATGGCACCACGATGGATTTCCTTTAAAGTCATCCACTCCATTTTCCATTGCCAGTCTTCTTGCCTCTGAGACAATCACTTTTGTAGTCACTGCAACACCCAGGTTGTTAAGGTCTGTTATCCACTGAACCAAGGTTTCCTCCAAGACTGGCCATTTTGCTGGTACAGTATGGAGGTTGTGTTTCTCTTGCTTGGCTTCTTGTAATTCTCCCTCCTGCTTCCTCCAACCCCGGATCATTTTCTCAGTGGGAGGTGGCCCAAACTTCCTTTCTGCTGCTCGATTGCCATGTTTTTTTGCGTATTGCACAGCTTGCAGTTTATATGCGATAGTGTAGGCTTTTCTTCTTCTTATACCTGCCATGAATTAGGATTGAAAAGTTTGTGGCATTGGCAGTGGTAAAGTAAACTCTTATCTGTTAAATGGATAGACAGAAAGACAGACAGATGAGAAAGAGAGATGAATAAAGACAGATATACAGATAGACTGACAAGTAGTTCTGCAGAAGGTAAGACAGATATGACTGACAAATAGATAGTCAGATACAGGTTGATGGATAATGTAGACTGACAGCCTGACAGACACACATACATATTCACTCTGCCACCAAATTTCCCTCAGTACATCATCCCTTTCATTAACCCATCATCTCAGAATCCTCAGTCTTACTTTTCACCCCCTCAGTACCATGACTATCTATCTATCTATTGCCAGATGCCCCAATCCCGTACGGGGTGGCCACAAACAAATCGCCTCCACATTGCCCTGTCCCCCACCATTTCACTGCCCTGCTCCCAACTCACACCCCCTTCTCTTATATACCTCTCCACTCCATCCCTCCATCTCATCCTTGGCCTCCCCCTCCCTCTCCCCCCCTCCACCTCATTCACATACACTCTCCTCATCAGTCTCTCACCCTCCATCCTCTCCACATGGCCAAACCACTTCAGTGTGTTCCTCTAACGCTTCCTACCACATCCACATCCACACCACAACGCTCCTTTATATCCTCATTTGTCACCCTCTCTCTCTATGTGACTCCACAGGCTCCTCTTAAATAATTCATTTCCACCGCTCTCACTCTTGACTTGTGTCCTTCCAACAACGTCCAAGCTTCACTTCCATACATTAGAGTAGGTATCACAATACTGTCATGTAGTAACTTTTTCACTTCCCTGTTTCTTATCACTTCTTTCAAGGAACCAGCAACCTTTCTTCCTTGTTGTACCCTTTCATGCACTTCACCTGGCAAACTTCCATCCTTACTCATCACACTCCCCAAGTAATTAAACGTACTCACATTTTCCATTTCCTCACCATCCAGCCTCACTGTACATTCACTGACTTCACCTCTCTCAAAGACCATCACTTTACTCTTCCCTACATTCACCTTTAGATTTCGTTTCTTACACACTCTCCCAAACTCATCCACCAAACCTTGCAGCTCTCCTTCGTCTTCATTTAACAACACTGTATCATCAGCAAACAACAGTACAGGGAGTTTCCAGACACAACCCTCTCTCACTAGGGCCACTCCAACATCCACTGCCTTACCTTGTACCTCTTTTATTACCCCATCCATGTACAGACTGAACAACATGACACATCCCTGTTTCAACCCAACCTTCAAAGAGAAAAATTCACTCAGTTCACCATCCACACGCACTGCAGCCTTAGCACCATCATACATACTCTTCACAGCATTCAAAAACTTCCCATCTACTCCATATATTCTTAATACTTTCCACAATCCTTGTCTATCCACCCTGTCATACGCTTTCTCCAGATCCATGAAGGCCGCATACAACTTCTTTCCCTTCTCTAGAAACTCTTACACTAAAGATCTAAGAATGAATATCTGATCTACACAACCTCTTCCCTTTCTAAAGCCTCCCTTTTCTTCTCCTACTAATTCCTCTATTATTTCCCTAACTCTGTCAGTAAGTATCCTACCATATACTTTTCCTATTACACTAAGAAGACAAATGCCCCTATGATTACCACACACTTCTTTTCCCCCTTTTCCTTTGTACAAGGGAATAATTATACCTGACTTCCAATCCTCCGGGACTCTACCTTCCTCCCAGGCCAATCTGCACATCTTCCACATCCATTCTACTACTGTCTCTCCCCCATGCTTCAGCATTTCACCACACACTCCATCAATTCCTGGGGCTTTCCCCAATTTGACTTTTTTCATTGCTTCCACAACTTCTATCCTACCGTAAAACGCCATAACTTCGGACATTTTTTATGTGTTTTAATGAATAACTCCTTGTAGAATGGTGCAATTTTATTCCTGTTGGTGTCATGTGGTAGCCAGGGAGAGTACCTACTAAATCCATATATTTAAAAAAATTAGGCAAGCTAAACTTGTGCCTTTTTTTTTCATTTTCAAGAGTCCGAAGTTAGGAACAAATTTCCTAACTTCGGACAGCTCTTCCAAACTTCGGACATCCATGTATTTTCCCTTTAAACATGAGAATGGTTAATGGGATCTATCTCTGGACACACTGGCCAAACTTCGGACACTTGAGAAGTTTTTAAAAAATGTAAAAAAAAATATTGGGCACTCGTGACCAGAGTTATACATATATATATAGAGAAGTATCCCAAAATATCTTCTTTTTGGAGCTCGTAATTTCATATCACATTAAATTGCATCATATCACATTGTAGTGAGGTATTTTGGCCGTAAATAGAACTAAGAACTATTCACGAACTTTTTGAGATGAAAAAATAAAATAAAAATGCACTGCATATACCCAAAACTGTAAGAGGAACTGTCCTCATTTTCCTAAACAAAACTTCACTTAATTATCAAGTATCTACCTCATTGACTCAACAAATGCATACCGAAATAACATAATATGATGTTGAACATTTCTTACAGGTTCTAAAGACACACACACACACACACACACACACACACACACACACACACACACACACACAAATCAACAGACACACGCACACACTGGCACATGTTATGAAGGCACCATGGAACATATTAACTGTAGTACATCAGTACAAAAAACTATTCCTTAACTACCAGTATAAAATACTGTAACTAAATATATAGTATCACTTTTTTCTTTAAAATAAACCTCATTACTGGTTAAGGCACCTTATTGGCAATAACTTTGGTACTGGTAGTACTGACTATGGTATCTTACAGATCTATATCAAAATTATTATCATTACTTAGGCCAAAGGTTCACATCTACATCAAAAATCATCCTTTGCTTTCGGTCAAGTGTTGGTTCTGGTAACACCTTCAGTATATCCTCTTTGTCTATGTCACTGCTGTCATCAACCATTGGGTGTACAAATGTGTGAGGTGTACCCTGAACGTGTTTGAGAAACCTGACATGTATTTCTGGTTTTACCTTAACAATGATAGCAATATAATGCCTATATCTGTCTTTGGTATCAAAGGGAACCCTCACAACTACCCAATCTGAGGGAACAACTTTATCCCCAATAATCTGGGTAGAGGTGACTGTCAGGGGAGATGCTTGTGCTTCATGGTTGGGTACAGATGTGGAAGTGGAAGGCTGTGCTGCTATCTCTGCTGTATCCTCTTGTGGCTGCAGTGGCTGGGGTTGTGGATCATCAACTTCACACTCTTCATGCTGGCTCTCTGTTTCATTTTGTAGTGCCCTTGTAGTAATACTCATGCCAGGTGACACATTCAACCTTTTCTTTCGCCTTGGTTTCGCTATAGCTGGACTTGAGCTTGACTGACTGGTTCCATGCCTCATGTCCTTCAACAATTCCAACACTGAGCTGTCTAAGGCAGTACTGGTAGATGGTCCTGGTGTACCAGTATCAGCTGTATCTTGGATTGAATCTTCTGGAAGTCTTGAGATGGATTTCTGTGGATCAAGAGGATAAATGCCGCACTTCCTAAACCCACTACGTAGGTTGTCAGCAATGGTCCCTTTAACTTTATCCACCAGTTCAGTCAGTAGTGCTGGGAAGCAGTCTTTAGGTAATGAAGCACTCAGCCTACCAACAGTAGTTTTCTTGAAGTTCTCGAGGATCTTACGCCAGTGCACTTTTAGAGGCCGGAACACAGCAACATCGAGAGGTTGTGTCAAGTGCGTGGAGTTAGGTGGTAAGAGAAGAAAGGAGATATTATGTTTCTCACATGACTCAATAACACTGGGTGATACATGGCTTGCCAAGTTGTCTCCTATAATGACAACTCTACCTGTCTTGCGTTTAGCATAGGGGAGGATAATTTTGTGGAACCAGTCATCGAATGAACATGAGTCGAACCATCCACTGGGGGACCTATTGTATAGTGTTCCAGGAGGGCCCCCTTCAGTCCAGGTATCGTAAAGATGGATAGCTTTATACACCACATATTGAGGGAGTAACACACCAGATGCAGTTCCAGAGAACATAATAGATATTGAGGATTTTGTTGAGTTCATGATTCTCTCTGGATATTTAGTACCCTGCCTTACTATGACTTTCTTTTTACCTGGATCATCAGTAAGATTGGTCTCATCAAAATTTATTATGTTCTCTGGAGGCACACCTTCTAGTGATTTTTTCAGGTTACTGTAGAACTCGGCTAGCATGGCTCTTGTCACTCTGGCTCTGTCAGTCTTTACATTCTGGGACAATCGTCTACTAAGGGTTTGTTTGTGGCGCTTGAAGAAGGAATGGGCCCATTTAACACCAGGTACATTGTTACTGAATCGTGACACAACAACCCCTCGTTTGTCTAAATATGCTTTCACTAACATCCTCAAGTCCAAATTGTCGAGTGGGAATCCCCATTCTGCCAATGTGAGGGTTCTGTGACACACCAGTAACTCTTCATCATGGCTCAGTGAAGTATTACGTCCCACTTGTTTGCAATGTTTTTGTATCAGGTAATCATGTAATGTGCTCTTTTTTAATTTATATTTTTCAGCTGCTTTGCGCACACTCATGTTCTTGTTATTTATGTCATCTTTAGCCTTTTCCAGGGCACTTTTGGACACTTTACTTGTGTAGGCTCTTTTCCTCTTTATAGGAGATTTCGCTGTTTTAGCCATGTTTTTCTGTTTATACATTAACATCACTTTACCATTAATATTATTGTCTGTCCGAAGTTTGGACTTTATTTGGCTCAAATAATTTGTCTGTCCGAAGTTAGGAATTTTTTCTGCAAAATAAAGAAGTATTCATTAAAGCAGGCATAGCAAGATTATCCACGCATATATTTTGAAACGGTTTACTTCCCAGTACTTACAGCACTTTTCTACATATAATCGTACTGTTCACTTTTTTACAATTGAAACTGTTTGTTCTGTGTGAACAAAGTTTTGCAGGGTAAGAAAATTCAGTTATTTTTTCCAATGGATTCACAAATTTTTTTCACCCACACATATTCAAGCTAGTTTAATAGGATTAATACATAATAGTCTTAGAGGATTACCCTACCTACCCACATCATTATTTTTTGCAAATATCACACTCTTTTCCAATAAACTTGAATTATTACATTTTTTTGCGAAATGTCCGAAGTTTGGACGCCGTCCGAAGTTATGGCGTTTTACGGTACTGATTTCTTCCTGTCTTCTCACCTCCCTCCTTCTCCCAGCCATTCCCCAGCCACTTATACTTCCATTCCTTCCATTCACTATGTTCAACAATTCCTTAAAGTGTTCTCTCCATCTGCTCACTTTTTCTCCTTTCTCCACTAGTAATCTACCATTTTTATCTTTCACTTCCCTGCTAACTTCACTGCCACGCTGTCTTACTCTCTTCAATTCTTTCCAGAACATTTTCTTACAGTCCCTCCACTTTACACTCAAATTCCTTTCAAATTCCTCATCCACCCTTTTCTTACCATGACCTAATCTTTATTCTTTTGACCTATGGATGTTTTTGTCATGCACAGGAGAGACATGTTTAACCAGGGACATTAAATACACCCCACATTACCCTCTTCACTCTGAGAGATCTTTCCTAAGTTAAATAATCTAGTAAGAGCCAGAGTAAAGGGTAAAGTAGGTCACTGGATGGAAGGACTTATGTGGTTTATCCCTGTGCCCCTTCCCTCCTCAATTTTATAATATCTATCTATATCATCGTCATCATCATCCGGACCTCCTTTCCCACCCAAGGGCAGGGTGAGGAGTAGCAATGTCCAGACAGCACAAACGTGCCCAATCCAAATAGGCCACACTTCCATTCATTCATCATTCAAGCCCACGGAGTCCTCGCTCTACCGGATAGGCAAAAAAATATCATTCACCTCATTCTGCAGCTTCACACAAACGCGTGTGTGTGTGTGTGTGTATATATATACAGTATACTGTATATATATATATATATATATATATATATATATATATACACACACACACACACACACACACACACTATTCATAGTTGTACCTGTATGTATGTAAATACGTATGCATACTTGCTGATACCCAACTTTTGATATTTTTTCTGGGTGTGTTAGTGCATGTCTCAACCCATGTGCTGTTCATTGTTCTGCAACTTACAGTTTTGTGTTCTTAGCCCTGATGTTACCCTACAAAATGATTCAGAGAACTGTATTATGTTCAAACCATTATAAACAAAATGACAAAAAAATTAAATCACTTCAACATACAATATTAAAAAAATACTTTAACATGTTTAATATGAATGTGGACAATAGACAAATAAAAATGAGATACAGTACATACATGCATGGTATAAAATGTGATATCTTTGTGAGGTTTTGAGAACATGACCCAAGAATTTAATACTGAAAATAAAGTAAGCCATTTGACCCATGGTAGACAGGTCCAGTCAGAATATAACTGTACTCTTTTTATTCTCATTAGCCCTAAAATTGCCATCTCTGCATTGTGAGTGCTGAGTTGTAAGAAAAGATTAATGCTAGAATAGGATGTTGGTCACAAAGAGGTGGTATGGAAAGGATGTAGAGCTATAGTGTTAATATATGTTGCCACTGAGCTACATGGAACAAAATATAGAGAGGAAAACCTGGGCCAAGTTAGGGTAAAAGAGATGCACGGAATATCCTTGCTATGTCGAACTAATTGGTGGGAAGCCTGGTTTGATAAATCGAGGGTCACTCCCCCCCGGCAGGAATTCAGACACGATTGGAAAAAAATTACTACAATTGCATATCCTAGTACTGTAAATGAGAATTATACCCATTTTACACTAACTTGGCACATAATTTCACCCTTTTGCAGCTTATTTCACATACTTGTCATTGCACATCTTCATGACCTGTACAGTGTTACTACAATCTTTCATTACAACTTGGGAATCATGATGGTGCAAGGGCAACTGCAGGCCAAGTTGAAGTAAAAAGGGTAGAAAACACATGTATTGCACACTATACCTGTATAGATGGCTGTACATTGCTTTCACTCCCATTCATCTTGTTGGCTGTACACTGAGTGAACTTTCATTCACTGTAACTCTTGACAAAGATGACTTCTGGTGGCTCTGGTTTCACATCTGGTATAGAGAGTCCTTGGGTGCTGGTGGTTGGGGTCCTGGAGACTGTAATGCTGGATCCTGAGGCAATGTGGAGGCTGGCTGAGTTTGATGCCACAGGCACAGTGGAGGTCTCCGATCCTGTGCGGTGCCTCTTGACAGCAGGAGAGGGCAGAGGCTTGAAAAACTGGGAGATCTTAGGCTGGATCTTCCATGGCTGCTGCTGCTGCATTAACTCCAGCCTGATGAGCCGCATGACCTCATAATATTGGGCAAGAGGTCCTCCAACTCGATCTATGATGCTCAAGATTGTGTCTGCAGCATCAATGCCTGCAGCAAAAGACGGTCCAGGTCCCTCCTCCTCCTCCTCCTTTTTTTCTTCTTCATCCTTTGCTGGTGTCCTGTCTTCCTGAAGATGTGCCACAATCTCCTCCTCCGTCTGGTGATGGTAGCTAGGCACACCAGCATCCTCATCCAACCACTCTTGCAGCTCCTCCTCAGTAAGGTTTCCTTGCCCTGCAGCTGCCAACATTTCTGCCATCCTTGGTGCCTGAAACCCATCGAAATCATGCTGTGGTGTTAGAATCATGGGGGTTTTGAAGAGTCTGCACCACCCATTCCTCAACATGGTATGTGGCACTTTCTTCCATGCCTCTGCCCAGTTGAAGATGGCATCCTTGATGGTGTAATTCTTAAAATTCTGCAGGGTCTTCTTGCCTCTGGTGTCCTTATAGTCTTCCTGGTCCATGCCATCCTCAGTCACAACAAGACACTGTTGTAGATACAGTTTTCTGTAGTGCCTCTTGGCACTCTCTATGACTCCCTGGTCCATGGGCTGAATCATGGCAGTGGTGTTGGGTGGGAGGAACATGACTCTGACTCGTCCATCCTTGCTGCACAGTTTGGTGGTGGAAGGATGGGTTGGGGTGATGGCCAACAGCAGCAATGCCTTCATTTCCTCTGGACTGATGCCATACTCTTTTTGTTGCTGCCTCACGGAAGGGTCAAAACTGTGGTGGAACCAGTTATTAATGATATCCTGGGTAAACCAGGCAGACTTGCTCCCATGGTACTCCACAGGAAGTTTGGCCATTATGTCCTTGAGTGACCTGGGCTGCTTACTCTTGCCTACTATTACTGGCTGTAGGCGATGAGAGCCATCGGCATTAGCACAGACCAAAATGGAGAGCCTCTCCTTCATTGTTTTGTGCCCTAGAGTGCTGACAATATCTTTGGAAGCCTGGGAATTTTGAGGAAGAGCACGCCAGAAGAGCCCAGTTTCATCAGCATTGTATATTTGGAACTCAAGCAGGCCCTCCTCCTCCTTCAGGTTCAGAAGATGCTGAACAAACGGCTCCACAGCATCAGTATTGGCAGTGAGCATCTCTTCAGTTCTGGCCCTGTTAACAATGCCATGACGCCTCCTGAACCTCCACAGCCAGCCATCACTACACTTGAAATCTTCAATTCCAAGGTGTGCAGCAAACCTCTGTGCTGCATGTTGGATATCAGGGCCACAAACAGGGACACCCTCAGCTCTCTCCTGTGTGTACCACTTATACACAGCTTCTTCCAGCTTCTCGTTGGGCAGCTTCCTGGTCCTGAATACATCCCTCCCCTTCTTCTTGCTCTCCATTTTCTTCATGGCTTCCTTTGTTTTATCTTTCGCTTTCAGGATGTCGTGGAGAGTCGTCTTCTTGAGGCCATACTTGCGCATAAGTTCGGTCCTGCTTGTGCCTCTCTCTTTGGCCTCAATCACCTCAAGCTTCTCAGCAATGGAAAGGATCCTTCTCTTGGCTTTCCCAGAAGAAGGGGTGGTGGGAATAAGTCCCGCCCTGCTTGTGCCTCTCTCGTGGGCCTCAGTCACCTTGATCTTCTCATCAGTGGAAAGAATCCTCCTCTTGGCTTTCCCAGAAGAAGAGGTGGTGGGAAAATCCTTACTAGCAGCCATTCTTTACAGTGGAAACACTTGGCAAGGTTGAGACATGAGATGCAAACGCGATTGCCAGAATGCATTGAAAGACGCAGCTAGACTGAGGTCAATCATATGTCATACAGTGTAACCTCAGACTCTGGTCCCACCCAATCGTACCAGTAGTTGCAAAGTAGGCTAACCCGTAATTTATTCCTGTCAGCAGATCTCCAACCTAGCGCAATTGGGTGGGAGAAGCCACAACCTTGGCAAGTGTATTATGAGTCGCCCCACATGTTGCAAGCAGTTCAGAAGAGCCGTGTGATGCACCACATTTATTGACCCTAGTTTGGTATAATTAAAAAAAGTTTGGTGGGCTTAGAGGCGTTGGACAAATCTGAAATCTGTTATACTGGGATTCGATAAAGCAAGTATCAACCATGTTTTACAATATACCACAGCATATAAAGCATTTGGGAGATCAAACACCAGTGACAGGCATAAACAATCAACAATAATAATTCACTCTAGTAATTTAGGTGGGGGCACTCACCATCCTGTCACTCGATGTAGTGCTGCTCTCAGATGTCTGCCCTTTCCTCTCCTCCATCCATCTTTCCATTCATCCTCTTCTGTTTTTCTTTCCTTCATTCTTTCCTTGTCCTTCTGCTTCCGGTTGACTTTACATTCCCTCTTCTGTCTTTCTTTCCTTCATTCTTTCCTCTTCCTTCTGCCTGTGGGTGACTCCACACTGAGTGACAAGCCTAGTGGTTTCCTGTACACCAGGAAACCATTTACTACGCTGGGTGGTAACCCTATAGCCAAATTTTGGTGCCTGGTGGTTCAGTGGGTAATTACAGCACTTCAGTCTGTCTGAGCCGGTAAAGGTTAATATTCAAGGGGTGGTTGGGGTTTATTGCTCACGTAATGTGACTCCGGGATGAGTGAGGCTGGTCACTCTCATCTTAAATGTCAGGACCAACTTGCCTAGCCCTGGGCTCCTACACTCCTCATGGGGCAATGTAGCGTTGGATAATGGATGAATGGAATAATTTTACCTTAATATGACCCAATTTTTGTCCTTTTGTAACTTATTCACATAACTCATTGGCACAGCAAAATAGAACTGTAGCTCAGCATCCTTTCCCTAGCACTTCATACTAGTGTTCATCTGTTGCTACTGTACCATTCAGTAATCAAGATGGAAAGATGGTAATTTTAGGCCAGGTTATATATCTAATTGAACTAAGGCACACTTGGGACATGATGCCACTAAGCCAATATGGAGCCTTAGGGTCCAAACCATTACCTCCTGTTTTACATAACTTTCAGTCTACAGTAAACCCTCACTTTATTAAACCCCAGTATGACAAATTTTGGATTCGTTGCATGCCTCTGACCCCACTTAACTTTTCTGGACTACAGTATATCAAACTAGGGTCGATAAATGGGGCACATCACAGCTCTTTCGAACCACAGGCAATGCGTGGGGTGACTTTAATACAGTTGCCAAGACTGTGGTTTCTCCCACTCAACTGGGCTAGACTAGAGATGTGCTAGTGGGAATAAATGACAAGCTGGGCTATTTGGGGGTTCAGGCAGACCTTGAGATATGATACACCGGCATAGCGACAGGGGTAGAAATACCACCCTACCTCGCCGAACAATGGCCAAACCCCAGTATAATGATGGGTTTTATTTTTTATTTATTTTTTTAACTAATTATGATGATATATTAGACTGAAATTTTGTGTTTAGGTTGATTTATAAACTGTTTTTAGACTTAGATTAATGTGTTTAGTCATAGGTGGGGTGAACATTGTCATTTTGGGGTACAGTTTACAAAATGTGATTTTATCAGACTTATTTTTGATGATTTTTACATTTTGGGGGGGTTTAGTGAGTTATAGACTGCTTTTAGGCTTAGTTTAGCTTCTTTTATAGCTATTTTGGGGTTTAGGTTAGCTAGAAACTTGTTTTTGGACTCATTTGGGTGAGTTTAGGACTTGGTTGGGGGGAAACCCAAGGATAAGAAATGCATGCCTATACTTTAGATGTTAAATCTACCTCAAGATACGATACCCTGCCTGGCAATGGGTTTTTCCTTAACCAATTGCATCGTTAAACCAGGGTATGCCTGTACTTCAGGTAGGATGGGGTGGGGCCAGACTCCAAGGATACACTGTATGATTCATGATCGGTCTCAGTCTAGCCATATCTTGTGTTGAGGTTATCACGTCTGTGTCTCATGTCTCTCAACTTTGCCAAGTGTTTTCCATTGTAATGAATGTACTAGTCATGAAGAAAAGTTACAATAAGGATGTGAAATAAGGTGCAAAAGGGCAAAATTATGGGCCAAGTTGATGTAAAATGGGTGTAGTTTTCATATACAGTACTAGAATATGATACTGTAGTCATTTATTTTCACTCATATGTTTGAATTCTTACCTGGGGAGGGAGTTGACCCTCAAATTTATCAAATCAGGATTCCCTCCATTTAGTTCAATATAGCATGGATCAACTGAATTTATCCCCTGTAACAAAATATTAACTAAAATAATCCCTCTATTATCCAGACATCCAATACCTGGATGCTGTGCTCTGGCTGTTCCAAACCATTACTCGTACATTTTTCCATTTTATCCAAAATGCATGTGTCCAGGTGGAAATTATGGCCATGTGAACATTTCGCCTGGTCAGGCAGGAATATCCTGGTGGCACCAGCCTGTCTAGCTGGGTAGTTTACCAAGTGTCTGTTAGAGACCCCCTCGCTTGTTCTCAGTTCCTGTGCGACGACAGTGTAGAGAACAGCTCCTCTTGGACAGCTGTTAAGGTAGCACACGTGGTGGGTTTTGTGGTTGTTCCCAACCTGCTTCAGGCCATGCTATTCCTTGCATGCCTCATTCTAGGGCATGTGATGATGGACCCTCCACCAGGGAGAGGGTAGAGAGTAGTGCTGACTTTGGAGAAGCAGGAGATCCTAGGTAAGATTGATGCAGCATGGTCGAATCATGAGTGTTGACGTTGATTTTATTCTACTCTACTGTACCATGATTTTATACCATTTTACCATTATGTTTTGTGTGCCCACTGCATATTTCTTGTGTAGCTGTTTTTTCATATCACTGCAGGGTATGGCCCTGCAGTGGTGATTGCTTGTCTGTGGTTGATGGGTCAGCTTGACCATGGTAATTGCTTGGCTGTGGTTTATAGGTCTGCTTGACCAGACAAAGTAGTGTAAAACAACAGGAACAAGTGTTGTACCATGTACTGTTGTGACTTTTTACACTGGCCTTCAAAGTTAGGTTATGTACAAAAGGGGGCCAGGAGAGCAGTCCATCATCAGGACGGAGCCATTACCAGGATATGCCTTTGGCGCTCTTCATTCATTCACTATTCATCATCAAATCCTATGTTGCCCCATGAGAAGCTTATGAGCCCAGGGTTAGGCAAGTTGGTTCTGACATTTAAGATGAAAATGACCAGCCTCACTTATCCCTGAGTGGCATTACGTGAACAATAAACCCCAACCACCCTGAGGATATAAACCTGCACACTCTGTTATTTTTCTAGATTTATTTTTGATGGTTTCCAGATACTATTTTTGGGTTTAGGTGAGTTATAAAATGCTTTTAGGCATAGCTTAGCTTGTTTTAAAGCTATGCAGGGGTTTAGGTGAGCTAGAAACTTGTTTTTGGACTCATTTGGGTGGATTTGGGACTTGTTTGGGGGGGGGGGATCCCAAAGCTCTCAAATGCATCCCCATACTCTCCTGGGTGGGTTCGGGACATGGCTTGGGGGAGGGGATCCCATGGCTTCCAAATGCATCCCTATACTTTCTGTGCTATAATGTCCCCTGTAACCGATACCCCGGCTCGGCGATGGGTTTACCCAAATGCATCTTATCGTTATAACAGGGATGGCCTGCACCTACATAGCTTATGATTATTGTTGCGCCTGGCAGTTTGGTGGGTGTATTTTTGAGTAAGATATTGTGGGAATTGTAGCCCCTGACATGTAAACTTTATGCTGCACCACCAGCGGTAAACAAACTTTGTCAGAGGCACGTAGTTGCATTCTGGACTGATACATACCAGGGTATACTGAACAGCATTTTATTTTGCACAATATGAAGTATCAATAGAATTACTGTTGTTTCACCTTAACTTGCCCCAGATTTTCATCCTTTTGTAGCTTATTTTATGCTTGCTTAGTAAAATATATATACCGGGTACATATTTTATACATATATATATATATATATATATATATATATATATATATATATATATTATGGCTTCACATCCTTTGAATTGCACCTGTTCATGGCTAGCATTTTATTTATATTTTAATCATCTGTTATAATAACTCAGCATTCAAGATGGACAGATGACAACTTTTGGCTTGTATTCAGCTTAGAGAAACTTTTCTAACTGGATGAGTTAGATATAGCATTAATCTCCTCTTTCAACACTAGACATCCCTCATACCCTGAATAATGTGATCTCATGGTGGTAGGAATATATACTGTACAGTACATATCCAAAAATGAATCAGTGCTTCCACTTAAGAAATTCCCACACTGAGGTTGGCCATGGCACACCTTATGTTTGCTATGGCCTAGAAGCAAATGCAAGAGCCAAAACCAGCTGATTGCTGTACATCCCAAACAGCTGCTGGAAACTATTAGGAAAAAGTAATCTAAGATGGGTTGTAATATCTGTAATGCTGTGTTGAGGCTCAGCTTGGACTTTGACTCCATCTACAGTACTTGAGGATGAATATATTTTTGCTGACTATGTAGCTGGAAAATCCTGTACAGTCTGCTCCAAGTTTCTTTCCTCCTCCTGACCTTCTGTAACCATAACATCCTAATAGTCTGGGTAAAGTTGCATGCAGTCACTACAATGTGTTTAGGTAGGTAGACAATTACTGGTACTTTTTAATAACTGTTACTACTCACTTGATGTAGTGCTGCCTACTTCTTCCTTCACCTTTATCATTCTTTTTCTGTGTCTACCGTCCTTTCTTCATAGTTTTCCCATCTTTCCTGTCACTTTTTCTTTTCTTTTCATTTGGCTTTACACTGAGTGCAAGCCAAATGGTTTCCTGGCTTGCAGGGTGGTAACCATATAACCAGTCCATGCATGCTCCTTACGTATCAGCATGTGGCCTGACAGAAGGTTAGTGCCCTTCCCCAGAAAACAGCTAACTCATGGTCAAGTGGCCACCCCTTACGGGATTGTGGTATCTGGCTATAGATAGATAGATACCGGTACTTTTAATACCAAAACTAATATATAACTGTTACTTTTAATTACCAAAACTAATACAGTGTTATGGGCTACTGAGTGGAAGGAAGAAGAATGAACCCCCCTCCCCCCCAAAAGTAGTAGGAAATAAGCTGAGCAGTGGTGGTATTGTCTACCTTTTTGTGTTTTGCCCGATGGATATGAATCAGCTTTCTTTGATTCTCTCACAACAAAGTCCATATCCTTTTCATGGGAAGCATCAACAATGTCATCATCATCTTCCTCATCATAATCATCGTAATAATCCTCGTCATCATAATCGACATCACTTTGCGCCTCAGCCACATCATCATCATCAACCTCGAGCTCCAGATCATTGTCGTTATAATTAGAATATTTTGTTCCATCATTCTGTCTGCCTGTTACATTTGCCATCTGAAAAAAAATGAACAAAGTTAATTATCATCATTATTCTCAACATAAATCATCATCATTATTATTCTAAGAGCAAATCATCATCATTATTATTCCCACCTAAGAACAGGATACAACAGCATTCACAAAACAATAAGAGAAACCATTAATGAGATAACTGTCAATGGCATACCATCCATCCATCATCCAATTCTATGTTGCCCCATGAGAAGCATAGGAGTGCGGGGCTAGGCAAGTTGGTCCTGACATTTAAGATGAGAGTGACCAGTTTCACTCATCCCTAAGTGGCATTACCAGAGCAATAAACCCCAACCACTCCTTGGATATAAACCTTCACCAGCTCAATCTGATTGGAGTGCCGTAATTACCCATTGAACCACGAGGTGCCATAATTTGGTTATGTGGTTGCCATCCAGCGCAGTAAATGGTTTCCTGGTGTACAGGAAACCATTCGGCTTGTCATCCAGTGTAGAGTCACCCATAGGCAGAAGGAAGAGGAAAGAATGAAGGAAAGAAAGACAAAAGAGGGAGTGTAAAGTCACCCATAGGCAGAAGGACAAGGAAAGAAGGAAGTAAAGAAAGACAGAAGAGGAAGGAAGGAACGGAAGGAGGAGAGGAAAGGGCAGACACCCCAAAGCAGCACTACATCGAGTGAGCGGAACAAAAATGTTAAGAAGTACATCATCATTATCAATCATCTTTATCACCATCCTGTTTTTTTCCTCTCCTCTCTCCCCTAAGAATGGGGTAAGTTAGGATCCAGAAAATATGAAAATGGGAGAACTATCACTGGTACACCAAGTGAAAACATTTTAGAAAGTAAATCATCATCAAGAGACACAAAGTCACTGAATGTACTGTGAGGCTGGAAGATGAGGAAATGGAAAATGTGAGTGTATTTTCATACTTTTGTAGTGTGATGAGTAAGGATGGAAGTCTGGAGGATGAAGTGCTTGAAATGGTACAGCAAGGAAGAAAGATTGCTGGTTCTCTGAAAGCAGTGATAAGATATACGGCAGTGACCATGGGAGTAAAAAAGTCTCTGCATGACTGTATTGTGATGCCAACTCTAACATTTGGCAGTGAAGCCTGGACCTTGTTGGAAAGACACAAATCAATAGTGAGAGCAGTGGAAATGAGTTATTTGAGAGAAGCATGTGGAGTTACATGGAGAGACAGACCGACAAATGAGGAAATGAAGGAGTGTTGTGATGTTGATGTGTTATAAAGTGTTAGAAATATGATGAGGTGGTTTGCCATGTGGAGAGGATGGAAGGTGAGACTAACGAGGAGAGATTATGTGAGTGAGATGGAGGGGGAGGCCGAGGATGAGAGGGAAGGATGGAGAAGAGAGGTATATGAGAGAGTGGTGTATGAGCTGGGGGGAGGGCAGTGAAACGGTAGGGAACAGGGCAACATGGAGGTGATACATTTGTGGTCACCCCTTATGGGATTTAGGCATCTGGCAATAGATAGACAGATGTGACAGAAATCATAATAATCAATATACACTTTGTAATCATCACTGACCTTTCCCCCCTTCCCCTAAAACCTGGGTGAGATACAATCCAGAAAATAGGATGAGAAGATTTTTTTTTTTTTTTTTTTTTTTTTTTTTTTTTTTTTAACAACATAAATCATCTTCATCCTTCATCCTGCCCTTCTTCTTCCACCTAAGCACTTAGTGAGGTATGATCCATAAAATAAAGATGGAGAACATACAAGAGTGGGAGGACTATCAATAGTACCCCTCTCCAACAGCACAGTACAATAAATTCTTGTTGCCAGTATATATCAGTGAGGCAGTCCAAAATATCAATAATTTTTTTATACAACTGTTTATAAACTGGGGTGAAACTTTCATATTTACAGGTGGCAGTGGAACTTTAGGGGGGGTGGGGAAGTACCATACCTCAGATGAAAGGTATTCCATTATGTCAGAGGTGGACATGACAGGTGCTCTTTCATCAGTAATATAACCAATTCTTTTCCTCTTCTTGGGGCGCAGGTGCATATGACCATTGGGCAACTGTGGACAAAGACAAGGTTAACATTTATGCAAAGGTCACAGTAGCAGATGTATTTTAAGAACCATAGGCTTCAACCTTGTAACACAAAGTAGAACATAGGCCCCTACTTCTGTATGGTCACTCTGGAACTTGTGTTGTTGTATGGTACAGCCAATCTGCATCCCACATTACAGAGTGCAGTCAGCAGCAGTACTGGAAGCCCAAATTTGTTTCATCATCATCATCATATACTTGTTAGAGTAAAAACAGTACAGTAATCATGGAGACTCATTCATACCTCGTAACTAAGGCTCACTAAACTTCATGTAATCACAGCTTAAGTTGTGAATGGTTCGGTTCTCTCAGGAGAAAATAAGCAAGCTACTGTAGCACACAAAAAGTAACTAACCTTCATTTAACCTGTTCATTCTAATGATGCATAGTGTGTTTAACTTAGTCTATACTGTACTACATATGCTACTTTTACCCTTTAAATTTGGCCTAAAACTGCCATTGTTCCGTGCAAATGCTGAGCTGTAAATACAGTATAGATTAACAGTAATATATGATCTCAGTCACAATGAAGTGCTATGGAAAGGATATAAAGCTGCAGTATTGTTTTTTCTTCAACTGACCTATGAGAAATAAACTGCAAAATGGCAAGATTGGGCTTTTTTTTTTTTTTTTTTAAACCATATAGTATATATGCAGGCAGATGCTTTAACTCCTTGAATGCCAGTAACACTATTTTAATATACAGATAGTCCTCGACTTACGGCAAGGTCATGTTCCGACAAGCTGAAAATGCATACAGAATACAGTGTCAGAAGTCAGGTATACTGGTACAGTACAAATTATAAAGTCACACATGTCCAAACACTTCTAAAGTTTATAATGTTTGTTTATGTTTTTAAATGCCCTAGAGTTTTCTCTATGATAGGCGATGATGGGCTTTAACTTAAAACCTGTAACACTGCCACCTAACAACATTGTCACATGATCTTTGAAAGCCTTGAAACCAGGCATAGAGTTTGCTGTTTAGGTTCTTGGGTTGGTCAGATATACCTATGATACCTGTACTGCCATCTGGGTTAGGGTGTAATTTCTGTTTTCTTACTGAACTCTCCTGATAGTTTCCTTATATTATCCCATTGCTTGCTTGTTTTATTTTAGTTACACATCATTTCACTTGTATTTTTCTTTTCATGATTAGTGACTGCATCTTTTATCATTTGTTTCAGGTTCTTCCTTTCGTTTCTCATATAGATCTTAAAATCTGCTGTTCTCAATAATGTTGTTTTTCTTTTTTCTGCATAGTTTATCATAGAGTCTCGTACTAGTCTCTATCTCTCCAGTCATCATATTGGTTTTATTTTATCTTGATTTCCTTGCTATACCATCCTCTTTATTTTGTGCTAGTGAGCAAGCCTCAGGAATGCTACCTGGCTTCCTGCTTACAACTATGACTGCTGTCAGATGCAACTCCAAAGTACTTGTGATGGCTCTATGGGGTCTTCATCGTAAATGTGAATGGTTGTAAGATGAGAACTAACTGTGTTCTTGATGGCATTATATGTTTCACTGAACTTAATACTGTATTGAGTTTTTGTATTCATGGGGTTTATTAAGGTTATATCTCACCTTCTTCTAGTTTGAAAAGTCACCTGTGCTAACCATAACTGTCAGAAGATGGCAAAGATAAAATTAAAAATACAGTATCGACCTTAGCGCTTCTTCTCAGTGATGACATCCTTTTCAGCTTACTGTTGCCAACTCTAAATTATTGGATACTTTTTTTTAGGTTAAGTGCTTTGGTTTGGTCAGATGGCTTTTATCACATTATGTTCAGTGGTTTGGCAATATGCTTTGTTTAGGATACAATGATGGTGTGACAGTTTTTTTTGTTGCTACATTTTGAGCCTCTTTATATATATATATATATATATATATATGATTATCACTTTTGAGGGATGGGTTCAGTGGGATACCATTCGAACATGACAAATTTTCACAGACTAAATTAACACCACCATGAAAAGCATTAATTAGTCTTAAAAAAACAAGGGACAAAGCAGTGAAGTCATCTCACAAATTTATACCCTACTTCAATTCATTTTTCCTTTATATATGGCCTACAGTATTCATGTGACATTTCTCAAATAATGTTAACACAACCTTAACGCCAGATTCCCAGGAAATACGTGAATGAATTTGTTGCACAACTCTGAGTCAACTTTCCTCTGACATTTCAGCTGCAAGTTAAAACTAAGCATGATAATGGTGAGGTCTAATGTTTGCCTGTGCTGGTGGTTTCCTTAAGTTTGTGTGCATTATGGTTCTGATTCAGCCAACCAGTGGGCTGGGCTGGATGCCAGTCTGTTGCGTGTTTTCAAATTGAAATAAGTCATGATGGACTCCACCGATGACTTGGTGTAAGATTGGAAATCGGGCTTGGTTGGGCTAGAATGACATGGATTTAGGTCGGATTAAGTGGCATTTTCGTTGGTTAATGCCTAAAATGGCATGAAATTCATTTGGATCTTTTCATCATTAAGGGAAAAGAAAAAAAAAAGCTTGATGGGGTTAATGTTTACAAAACCTTAAACCCACACTAAAGGCCCCACAGTATCTTGCCTATTTTTAATTTGCAGATGAACCCTCACATAAGTTAAACTGTGCAGTTGATTCACATTAAAATTCTGAAGGAATCCGGAGTAATGGCTTTGCAAACATTTACCCATTCCACAGATTTAACCATATGTTTATGTTTATGCCACATTTTCCTTGTTCTTCAAAACCCTTCCTAATTTTGATATTTTTTAAAAACTGAGTGATATACTGTACTAGGGTATGGGGCGTTTCTCCACTCCCAAAACAATCAGGTACAGTAATCAACAGTGAAACTTTGAAAACAACTATATTAAAATAAAAAAAAATAGTAATTAAGACTAAAGACTAGTATTGTGGTTTGTGTTGAAAAAATACACCAACCTCCATGACCACATGAATGTTTCGAGGTATGTGTAGGCCTACATGTGAGGGTAAGCACTGGGGCACAAGGACTGGATGCTGCCGCCTTTATTCTCTTTGTCTTATCTGCTTCACCTGCTGAAAAGATTCCTAGTCACATAATTAACTCGCCCTACTTCGCTTCGCTTCTCGGTTTACAGTGTTAGCCCATAAACGCGAGGACCCCGTTTCGCCTCGTCACAAATGCCGCCACACTCGTCGTTTCGCCTTTCATCGCAATCAGCTGAGATCAACGCGCCCAGCCCCCGCAAAATAGCCCAGTCTCTGCTAAAAAAAAAGAAAAAAACTTCCACATTTTACTCTTTATTTATATGGCCTCCCCTCACCCATTCATTCATCTGATTTGTTTATTCACTCTTCACAGTACCGTCAAAGAGAGAGAGAGAGAGAAAAAAAACTTTTGATCCTAGGCATGGGCGTAGACTCTAGTCCCTACAAATAAGGAAATCCTGAAGAAATGCGAAGTTAAACCTATATCTACCCCCGAAATACACATCTACTTTGAAAATTAAGTTATATAGCAATAAGAAAACTGAAACAAAGAAAACATATAAGGAAATTTAAGTTGATCCTGCACAGCTTTCAAAACGAGCGCCAAGTGTGAATGTCGCTGCGTTTTTTACGTTCTCGAGTCGTGCTACCAATAATTTGCCGTTTGCGTACTGTACCTCATTCAAGTTTATGTGTATCAGCTCACTTCTCTCGGCAGTGGCCCATTCTACGTCTCTGAATAAGTCATGCTCCCCCCCACCCCCCGGAAATCGGAAACGAATGTGAACAAACAGTCAAGAGACCGTGGTAGAAGTTGTCGTCCATGAAATTGTCTCATCCATAGGCTTTTTTAGGAAAAGATGATCTACAGAAACTCAGTCGAACATTCATGAGGTTTCATCTAGTTCGATTACGTTCACCTTCGGCGTTCGCTAGTGTACAGTATGTTCACGTTCGTTCGCCAAGTGTAAACCCACCCATAGCAGTAACTTATGTATAATGAATAAAAGCGTGATGTGAATAGACCTAGTATATTACAATCAGACTTGAAGGTCAAAATACAAAAGGGATTTAACTGGAATTATGAAGAACTCGCGGCCGCACCTCAAAGGGTAGTAAATCCTCCTACTAGCACCATGGAAAGCAAAAGGTCTGGGAAGACGTTCGACGGTCCGTGGAGAGTACTTTGCCATACCTTTGCATACCTGCGAGCGGCGGGGCTAGTTTCCTACCTTAATTACTGTACATGCACGCAATACAACGAGAGGGCTACGGTACAGCAGTGTCTCCTGTCTGAACCCCTTCTAACAACCAAGAAGAAGAAGGACATTCGTCCCCAGGCCTAGGGTAGTGGAAGCTTGTGGCGCAAATAAATCCTGCTGCATCCGTATACATAGTGAGGTAAGCCATATCCTGAGTAACGGTATAATTTCGGAGAGATCTCAAAATCCATTTCCAGGCACTTAATCCCTTCAGGATTACATGCTTAAGGATATGAAGACGTGCAAATCAGTGGGCAAACACGGAGAAGTACATCAACAACAGTGAAGAGTGGGACCTGCATCGTATTTTTCTATTCCTTTTACTTCATTGTATTGGTTAATGTCAATATATATTGTTTCTAAATGACGGAACACATCATTCAGCAATATTTTAGCTATTCTACAGGTTCAGGAGTTCCATAGACATTTCTTAACCCCTTAACCGCGGGTATTGTTTTGGTCTGACTGTCCTCTCCCGCGGGGGTTTCAGCCAAATGTAAACAAACCTTTAAACCTTAATAACTCTGCACAGAATAAAGCTAGAGAAAAAAATAAGGTACCATTAGAAAGTACAAACCTTCAGCTTTCCATTGATGTAGGTTTCATGACGTCGTTGACTTTCACAGGACGGGGAGAGCCGTTAGAAGTGAGGGGTGTGAAATAACTATTTTACGCCCCACACACCAGTACCAAATGCCAACCACTCTCTCATAATAGTAATATAAACATATATGAACACTGTACATACGATAAACACCCACTCTGTGTTCACTGAGGTAGGTAAAAGGCACTTCCCTGCGGCTGCGCCCGCTCTTCACTGCGGCTGTGCCTCACTTCACTGCGGCGGCACCCGCTCACTGACGTTTCCTGCGATCTTTTCATTCTTTCTAACTTCTAATATTATTTTACATATAATATGGGCAATGTACATTATATTTACAATGCACTTATTACTATATTGCGTCACTGGCGCATCACAGAATTACGTAAGTGCCGCAGAATTCCACAAGTGCCGCAGATTCTCTTATTACAATATCACTTATTATACTGGCCAATATTTCCTTTATTTTCTAGGCAAAATATCCCTTATTACTACATTATCCATTATACAATTATTGGCAAAGCACGTCACTGTCGCATCACTATATATCACTGTCACTTTCAGTATTTACTCAGAGAGTGGTACTCGGCAAAGCACGGAGTTACACATAGAGCGACTTGGCATTCAAGGCACTGGTGTGTGCTCATTTTTCTCGTCGTAGGCCTTCGTGTGGTGGTTGAACATACTCTGCAGCGGCCCTGTGACAACCTGCCGCCTGCTTTAGGAGGCAATTTCACAAGCTGGTGCCGGCTCATGTAATTGCGGCACTCAAGACGGTCAGGTTGTGTGTCAGAGTGTCGCCTCGGGATCAATGCCGTCACCTGACCAAATTGTTCAAGTAGCTGCTGAACGACAGTCTTGGAAAACTGTCTCAGTGATGGTTGCCTTATGCCCCCGACTTGTGTCTTGTAAAGAATGAAGGCATTGAGCATGCACATATCGAGCATGTGCAGGCAAGCCTTCCTGTACCATCGGGTGTTTCTCCTGAGACAGTCTATTTCGCCAATCATCATATCAGACTTATCAATGAGTCTCATATTTACATTATAATCAATGACGGCATCAGGCTTCATGATTGGCTCTCCCGTCCTGTAGCTGACCTTCCCAGTTCTCTTCATTTCCCCCTTGTGGATGGTGCTGATCATATTGACAACCTTCTTGTCATGCCACCTGATCGCAAGAAGCTTTTCTGACTTCTTCAGGTGAACATCTCCCCTGGATGATGATGATGCTTCGGGGAAACTAGGCCACTCTTTCCTATAGCTCCGTACAGTGCCAACAGTGCCAATGCCGTGTTCAGCAAGGTATTTGGAGAGTTTCGATGCTGTGTAATAATTGTCTGTGTACAGCACATGATTACCACCAAAATACCTCTCCATCAGCACTTTTACAACGGAGCCAGAGAAGCCAAGGGGGTCTTTCCTGTTCACATCCATTATGCTAGCTGAGTAAATGACAAAATCCATTATATACCCCGTCTCACAGTCACACAGCACAAAGAACTTTATCCCAAAGCGGTGGCGTTTGCTGGGGATGTACTGCCTGAATTTGAGACGTCCTCTGAACAATACCAGAGACTCGTCTATGACGACTTTCTGCATAGGCCTGAAAAATCGCATAAATCGATCCCTAATCTTGTTGAGGAAATCCCTCACTTTCCACAAAGGGTCAGTTTGGGACGGGTTGTCATTATCAGCGAAGTGCAGGTATCCAAGCAGCTGTCGGAACCGATCCGTGACATATACTTCCCGAATATGGGGATAGTAGTTATGTCATCCACGAGCCAGTACTCCTCCAACTCATGTCTCTTTATATGGGGCATCAAAAACATGAGTGCAAAAAAAACATACAGCTCTCTGATCCCGACAGGCAACCACGACACTTGCTTTGGTGAGCCAATAGGTCCCAGCCCTTGTGCTGCACACTGAGTTGCATACCTATTGGTCTCATCGCTGACATGCTGCACAATTTCATCATCAAGGAAGGCCAGGAAGTAATCAACAAACTCATCACCTGCGTTGCATGGGAAGGCAGGCTGTATTCCAGCATTTGTCATATCAAACGGTGGATTGTGTGGCTGGAAATCTCCACCGTCAGTCCAAACAAATGCATCAACTTGCCCTGTGCGTGGTTCAGTGGCAGGGGCAGGTTGCATTTCACTCGTTTCCCCGTGAGAAGGAGCTGATGTAGAGGCAATGGGTGAGGCAGGAGGCAAGCGGGAGGTGGGTGAGGCAGGAGGCAACGGGGAGGGGGGTGAGTGCGGGGGCGGTGGGGGTGGCGCGGGTGAGGGAACTGAGCGGGGGCAGGCGGGGGTTTCTGACCTGGTGCGTGGTGAAACTTGACCCTTTCTACCCCGCTTATCACCTCGCTTATCGCCTCGCTTATCGCCCAGCTTTGCCCTCCAACTGCCACGCATCCCCTTTGTTCTAGGCCTGCCTGCACGGCCTGCACGGCCTGCCTTCCCTCGCTTTGCAGGCTTTGGTAATTCGTACTCCTCAGATGATGTAGACTGAGGAGAGGGTACGACATATGATGATGATGATGATGTGCGGGCAATTGGGCTAGGGGAATTGGAAATTGATGGGAAATGCGTACTAGGGCCTGGTGTGGGAGACGTGAGCCTGCGCTTCACTCCCCTTCCCACGTGCAATACCAGATTTGCCCATAGGAGCCTTTCCTTTCCCAGAGTAAGTTGGGGGTGGTGGGGGGGAACCAACACGATCACTTTCATCACTGTCACTATCAATGGAAAATGGTTCACCACCAATCACTGCCAAATCATCACTGCTTGCTGTGAGTGTGTCACTTTCACTGCCACAATCAAGAGTAGTACTTACTGTTTTGTCCAGCTCAGTTCTAATTTCAGGAGTGCTCAACCCTTCTGCCTCGCCGTCGGCAGTTCCTTTACCGGTGTAGAGGTAGAGGGAACACTAGCACTAAACATTGTAGAGGAGGAAGCGAGCGACGATGAGTCGGGACGGAGCGCCATTATCACGCACAGAGCTGGACAGATACTGACTGACGCGGGTCAGGGCAGGGGTGGGGGGGGTCCCCTCGGGGTTGGAGGAGGGAGGTGTGGGATGGCTGGCGTGAAAGAACTCGACAGCTACTCTTGCGTGAGAATATTTGCGCACCGGGAAAACGCGCGGTGTTCAAAATATTCACGATCATTCCAGAATGCCACCCGCGGTTTGGTCCAGTTTTGTCGCCGTCATTCTGGAATGACACCCGCGGTTAAGGGGTTAATGGTGGCCGGCACACTCATTCTGTGTTTACATTTTAAGAATTAGCCTTGCAAGCATAATGCCATGGAGCACCAGCACAGCCAGTGTGCAGCTAGCAAGTAGTTTTTTATTTTTATGTCTGTTCCATTCTCTTTCTAATTTTTTACTTACGGTACTTGGTGTTATTTTAGAAAGCCAATAACTGCAGCTGTCCAACTCAAAAATGGACATGCATCAACAAATTGCCCTTTTAAAATATGAATTTCAAGCTCAGTCTTCACCAGCCATGATCAGGTAGGAGCTTCTATGCCGTAAGATGACTTTTAGACACTGGAGAGTGAAGCATCCCAGTTAGATTTTTTTTTTTTTTTTTTTTTTTTTTTACATCCCCAGTTAGGCTACTTCACGTGTAGTGTCATGTCAGGAGGCTGCTGGGTAATATTTCTCGTTTCAGTCCATCCACAACTTGGTGATTTTTTTTAATTTCAAGTCATTTGATTTTGATATTTCTGTTGGAAATTAACAGTTTTTGAGATACAGTACTATTCCCATGTAATGGGGTGTATAAAAGCCCATGTTGCTTAGAGGCAAAGTGGGGATCCTCTCTTTGGCTCAGTGGTAACGTGCGCGCGTGTCCAGTGCGAGGGCCAGACAAGTGGTTAATTTTCATTTGGGTTATTACATTGGTTGGCAGCAGTGTGGGATGTGAAGCAAGGCCTTGAGGGCAATGATGATGTTGACAGCCTTAATCCTGGGGGTGAGCTGTATGGTGTGGTCCACAGCACCCGTAATGGTGGCCTCCAGTACTATGCTACCACATGTGTTCGAAACTGACCAATTTAATCACCAAGGGGAGAAAAGAGTGATGTAATGGGGTGTATAAAAGCCTGTGTTGCTTAGAGCCAATGTGGGAATCCACTCTTTGGCTCCGTGGTAATGTGTGCGCGTATGATGCGCGAGAGCCTGAGATAGAATTTCGGACAGGACAGTGTGATTAATTTGTTAAGTTTCAGTTCGGTTATTACACCCACCCACCCAGAAATGAATAAATTGCAAGCTGTTTTAGACATTAACTTATTCTGATCCCACCTAACATAACGTAGACCCTTGAAAAATTCAGTACTATCCAAAACAAATGCCGACTTTAGTTATCAGCGACAAATTCTGGAAAAAACATGAGCAGGAATGGGAGAGCAGATGTTACTCAGAGGCCCTGGTGAAACTGACAGGCAACACCTCAGCCAAGGATTGACTGAAGTATGTCATGTGACACATTGTCCACCAACTGGCTAGTCAAATGCCGTACAGTATACCCCCACTTTACTGTACCCTGCTAGACCAGATATATGTAGAATATAGCAAACATTTTGAGGTCCCTGGACAAACCATTACATACAGTAAATACCATCCAATAACTCTGGCCTGTGGAATCAAACTGGATCACATCCCTCATGTGGGGTGGCTCAGAATGCAGTGACCAAAGCTGGCAGTGGTTTTGTCCACCCGCTTGAGCTTGTCTTGAAGAAGTGCTAAGACAAGGGTGTGAAGTTATGGGCCATATAAATGTAAAATGGGTATAGCCTTCATTATTAATATTAGAATATGCTATTTCACTAACTTATTTTTTATCATGTGCTTGAACTCCCACCTCAGGGGGACCATTTAACTTACTAGTTTATTGACTTCATCAGATCTGACTTTTCTCCAGTTGATCCAGTATAGAGCAGGTCTACTGTATCTCCATTACAGGCTGGTCCCATTATGCAAGCATCCGCTGTACAGTACATGAATCTACTGATATGAGAATGGGCAGTTTATACCCTAATTGGGTGATGTAAGCAGGGTCAGTTCTATTTTTCCCAAAAGTTATGTACTCTGTTACCCAAGTTTTTTTTTTTTTAGATACTAAATCTGATATACTGCTTGAGTATCCGCTGTTCAAGCAGTCCACTGTTAACGCACACCACCCGTATCATGGGACCCGCCTGTATTACTGATTTCCGACAAGTGTCATAAGAAGAGGTACCGTATATACTGTAACTGCACTGATGAGTTTCAGTTATAGAACACGTACAGAATAACTGGATTAATAATTATGTTGTTGAACCAAGAATGGTACTGGCTGCTGCTAAGATCATCTGTAACACTAGCGTCTTTTTTTTTTTTTTTTCTCCCCTGTACACTAATGGATTGATTTGGGGGAAGGGGTCATTGACTTTTCTGTCACAGATACTGTACTTCATTTAGTATATGTGGAGAGAGCAAGTGATTTTCCAGGTGCTAGATCCACCCACCCTGGACTCCTCCAGTACACCCTCATGGTCCTGATCTGACATCCTTCTGACTAGATTCTTTATAGGGCATGCCTCATGATGCTCTCACATCCTGACCACATCACTCCATTTACCCTTTGTGCCGTTGGTGGCAAATTGCTGATGAAATACTGTCTGCGTCCTTATGTACTTTCTTCTCTTTCACTCACACCACATGATCTGCATTCTGGGTGTTGAGCTCTTGCGAGTGGACATGGCCCCAGTCACTGGCCTGATATTGGTCTCTGATGATTCAGAGAGGGCCGCTATGGGCATGACTCTCCCATCTCGACATACTGCCCCAGGTCCTCTTATCCAGCACTGCCAGGGCTCCTTTGTCATTGTAGAGGACTTTTTCTGCTTGGCAGGGGGAAGAAATTGGTGGCCATGAGTTGGTGGGTAAACATAGTTGAACTAACTGGGTGGTTGGTTGTTTACCAACCCCCACAGTTCTCTAGTAGCCTTCATTGTCAGATTGGTGAATGAACCATCAGTTTTATCTGCCCTTGCTCTCTTAGCGGGCTCATTAATGACCTGTATGACCTTATCCAGTTGCTACTTTCCACTACTTTGGGATGGTGACATGGACTTGCATCTGGACACTTACACTGTCAGTGACAACTGACCCAACCCCTACCTTGCCCATTGTGCTCTATGACTTCCTGTGACCATCAGTGTGGTGGCAACCACCTCCACCACAAGTTGTCCAGATCTCGGACAGTGAGCTTCTGGATTAGGCAGTTGCTATGGAGAGCTGTAAACTGCCTTCACACCTTGTCCAGTATCCCACCGTCCTCCCTCTCATCTTCAGTCCCCATTGCCTGCACCAACTTTCCATGATGTCAGTTCAGCATTGGACTGGATGGTGACCCTTCTTCCTCAAGCAGTTAAACTTTATTGGATGGGTTCCTCCCTCCTTAATATTTTTGCCCATTTATGACAGCAGTTACAGGACACTCTGTCTACCATATGGTTGTCTTCAGATTATTAGTTACAGTACTTGTGTTGGATTGCTTCTCCCTCTCATCATATATATCAGAAGCATCTTTACTTGGCATGTCCATATGAGTATCATCTTTGGTTTTTGAATCGGGTCTGTTTTGGCTTACCATTGCAGCAAACTGTTCACCTGCACACTGCCAAGGTAAAGTGGCAGCCTTGCCAATTATCCCACCACCATTGCAAAAACACAACAATCTAGGACCTCCCATGTTTGACAGAGGATGTGCATAGGGTCTTTTCTTTGATTGCGTGACTTTATACCCACAAGAAGATTCTTCGGTCCACATTCTGGGCTGCTGTCACTACACTCACCCTTCAAACTTTGCTGTCTGAACATAGATCCCCCATCCCCCCCTTAACAGACCACTGCCTTATGCATTTACTGTGTCTTTCCTGAGGAGCTGTGGATGTCTTTGATCCATCAGTACCATGAACTGAACACTGTTCTTCAGGAGGGTGATAATGGCTGTGTTGTCATCCTTGCTCTTAACATTACAACAACATGTATGGCATTTATGTTAAAATTACCATTGTTTAGATTGGCTTAGATTTGAATTTGGGGTTTTCCTTCAAGGCCAACTTCCATGCAAGGTTACTGGTAGTAAGTCCAGCCAACCTCAGGAAATGGACTGTTGTTGTGTAGAAGATTGTGTATGTGTGTGTGTGTGTGTGTGTGTGTAATCTCAGCATGGAAAATGATTATGTGAATATGGTTGAGTTCCCTGCCTGGAAGTGTGCAAGCCCAGTTACTGGTTTTGTGACCCAGTATCATTTCCTTTTTCTTCAGTGATGTACCATATATACAGCACAGTGATCCCATGGGTATAGATGAATTCTTTTCTGCAAATGGAAATCTGCAGTCCAGCCATATCCTGCATGATTAGGCCAAAAAAAAATTTCATGCACCTGAGCTGATTTCTGTTGACAGTGATGGTGCAAAATCTGTGGTTTCTGATGGCTTTGAGGGATTCAGAGATGAGGCCCTGCTTGAGGAGTTAATCCCAGGTGGTGGAGACCACTAACTCTTCACAACCAAGTCTCAGAACCCCTTACCTCAAGCCTATCTCAGGTCTTTGTGTAATAACCAAAATGAAACTTAAATTAATCACTGTTCTGACCGAGATTTGATCTCAAGCCCTCATGCTTCAGACGCGGGCATGTTACCGCTGAGCCAAAGAGAGGATTCCTGCTTTGCCTCTGAGCAATGCGGGATTCTATAGATCCCATTACATCACTGTTTTCTCCCCTTGGTGATTAATTTGGTGAGTTTCGAACACACGTACCGTAGCATCAGTGGCCACCATTGGGGACACTGCATACCACACCGAACAGCTCATCCCTGGGATGTAAGGCCAAGGATGCTGCCAGCTAACCAACAGCAACATTGCCCTCCAAGCTTTGCTTCACATCCCAGACCGTTGCCAACCATTGTAATAACCGAAATGAAATTTTACAAATTAATCACTGGTCTGGCCAAGGTTTGATCTTAGGCCCTTGTGCTTCAAACGCTCGCAAGTTACCACTAACCCAAAGAGAGGATCACTGCTCAGCCTCTAATCAAGGCAGGATATGTTTCTTCCTTATTGTGCCCTCTTCATCATTTTCTGTTAACCTAACCATGCTTTTGCATGTTTCTGATACTTAACAGTAGGTATGTATTTAGTGGGTCTAAACTGTTGTAAAGTGGATAGTTTGGGTTTACAAGTGGGGTGCCCGGTACCAGTAAATCCCATAGGTTTTGTGCTTTCGTTTTCTCGCACTATGAGTGATAACTGAGGGATTTTTGTGTTTTCATTTTAATCATTCAGCCTCCAAACAAATCTTTGTAGCTTAGGAGAGACTTTCTGAACTGGAGGGTTTAGGTGTGGCCCTCATTAATTGATTAAATTTTGTACAGTATAACTAGTCACCACTCATTGTACGATGGGGTTTCGTCAGGTCATACCTTAACGTATAACGATTTTATCGCAAATTGGGAAGTAAAACACATTATAAAAGGGGGGTTACGTCAACTCAACTTCCCAAAGTCACCTACCCAAGCCTGAAACAAAAATGACAACCCACCTTAATTACTTCCTGTGTTGGTCCAAGTTGTCTCCAAGACCAAAACAAACACTATCACACCAATACAGGCAGCGTTACTCACGTACAATAAATCATTGCAACAACACAACAAACACACTTGCGCAACGTTGTATAGGCCTACAGTAGCACGATGCTTGGCTGAGAGGTGCCAATAGCTGGGGGGCACACGTGAACGAGTGGAAAAGACAGGGTTTTGAAGGGGTGGTGGGACAGCAATTGAACCAAAACAATGCTCTGCACACTGGGATCGCCATCTTGCCTTGAGACAAGCGACGGTCACCTTGCGTGCACCTGGTGCCTTGTATGAAATTTTCCAATGGCAATATCGTTCTAGCAGGAAATTTATCGTAAATCGGATTTTGGGGTGGAACTTTTCTGTTATCGTTATAGCGAATTATTGTATACCGAATCAACGTAAAACGAGTAGTGACAGTACAGACTTTTGGGGGTCCAAGGTACAGTACACCCTTGAGATAATGAATAAATTGGTACCAGATCCTTGACGTTAAAGCTGAACACCATGCTGTTTGTTAATTTCCCAGGCATCATTCTTTACCAAAAGATCATTAAGTATAGTGTCGTTCGGCCATGCAGTCTTACACAGTAACATACAGCTAGGTCTAAACGGCTCTTTTTCTCAATAAATGCTCTATTTATGGCTTCTCTCACGGTGCTGGTCATCCAGAGATTGTTGCAGTGTTCTGCGGGATATGGAGGAGTGTGTGTGTGTGTGTGTGGATGCCGTGCCAGTTGGTGTTTCCTGAGCGTCTATTCTTCTACTGAACAAAATTCGTTTAAACCGAAATTCATCAAAAGAGGGTTCTGTATATCGAGAGTTTACTGTACTGTTATCAGCAAGGGACCAAGGCATATCTTGACATGAGCCTGGTTAACTCCTGGGTGAAGTTGCCCTTATTCTGCCACTACATAAGGGCATCCCTCTTCAGTACTGGAAATATGCATTGATGGGTTACATCATTCTTACCCAGTTTCCTGCCTGATCAAGAACAGGGTTCTTTGATCATATTGAGGACATTTTTCACATACAGTAGAAAAAGCTTGACACACACAAGCATTCCTCCCACCCTCCCATTGTGTAATATTAGGTGAAAGACTTGTTTGCAATCCAGGTGCTGGGTGGTGGATATATGTTATCTCTGTTTAGTAGTCATCAAATATTGACAATAAAAACAGCAGGCTATAAATGTGCTCTGAAGAAGTACCATCCTGCATAGTCGAGGACCAAAGATCACCTTGTATTTCGCCTCTTCTGTTTCTCACTTTCATATGCTGGTTAATATTTCTCAGCTGAATGAAGTGTGTTATATATCTCTACCCATAGGTGATTCCTTTTGATAAGGTGCATTAGGGGACAGGTAACAGATATACTCTAAGGTGAAATAGATGCAGTGGAATAGCTGGCAATTTTTTTTTTTTTTTCTCCTGACTTTGACCTCAGAGAAGCTCATGGACTTTTCAATCAGCCTGCCCTCCACCTTACAGCAACTTTAGGAACATTAAGCTTTAATGGCTAAACTATTTTCACTTAAACTTGGTCCTAACCTGCCACCTCCGTCTGGAATGCTGAGTTTTATCAAGAGAGTGGCAGGAATATGATACTTGTCACAAAGAAGTGCTGTAAAAAAATGAAGAGCTGCAGTATTATCTTACTTTGTCATTGTGTTACATGAAATAAGCCACAGAATGATGAAACTCTGGGTAAAGTTTATTGATAATAGTATACAAGTAGTTGTCTGATTTTATACGCCAGAACGGTGTGCTGTCTCAAATGAAATGTATTTTTTGATACAAGGTGCACAGTGTATGATGTGTAGCATAGGTGGGTCTGATGATCACTGTGCAGTAATTATGGGCTCATGTGAACGTGAACCCATTGAACCACAGAAGACTGCCATTTTAGCCTGGTGCTCGCTGAGAACTGTAGTTGAGGTTGTGTTGAGTGATTGATATGTTAGTGAGGTGCATGAATTATTTATTTATGTAATTACTCATTTTTTGTGTGCTGTGATGGTCTGCATGACATTGAGAGTTTAGTGAATTTGTTTGTGATTAGTATTTTGCATTGGTACTGAAGTGGGGAAGGAGTTTGGGCTGCACTGTACACTAGCTAGGTGTCTATTATGTCTTTCTGGGTACAATGAAAAAGAACGCATCCATACTGCTGGCTCATAGGGAACAGGAGCATTGGAGATTTGTGCTGAGTTTTGTTGATGTCTGTGAACATTGTGCTTTGAAACTAGATGCAAATAAGAGTAAAGTGTGTTATTAAGAGAAGGTGACTAGGGTGATGTGCTGGTGAAAGAGGAGACTTCAAAGAAGTGATGGAGTTTACCTGGGTGCTTTAATAGAAAAGAAAGGTTAAAGTACAAAGGAAGTGGGTTGTAAGAGTGGCACAGAAGTGGAAAGTGACTGGTTGTATAATGGCATGCATACTAAACTGTTTGGTGGCTGCAAGAGGCTGGTGTGGTGTTTTAGATCCCACGTTAATGAATGGATGTGAAACTTGGGTGTGGTACAAAAATGAAGGGCAGTGGGCATTTGGGATTTGAGAAATGTGTGTGGAATGCATTGAGTAGATAGGATGAAATATACTGTAATGTAATTTGTGAAAGATGTGGAGCAAGGAAATCTGTTGACAACAGGGTTGAATAATATGCTTCGATGTTATGATCATATGGAGTGAGTGATTGTAAATAGCCTTGTGGGAAAAATTCATTGAGTGAGTGAGTGTTGGTAGCAGTTGTGGTAGGCCAAGAAGGTGGATGTATATGGTGAGTGTGGGGGGGAAGCAAGATATAAAGGTTCATGAGGCCAGGGAACTAACAGGATGGAGGTGATTGAAAGGATTTGTATGGAGGGACATATGAGTATGGTTTGGTGCTCTTTTAATATGAAAGCTTTTGGATTGACTGTCTGATATGCAATGTGAAGTGCATCTAGTAAATGAATCACAATATATAGGCTATGCAGTCGGTTAGGTCTGGTAGGTGGAATACTTTGGTATGACTTGTGAATGTAGATATTAAGGTTTTGAAGAATGTATGGAGAGTTCATTGAGTGTATGAGGCTTTGCGGAAGAAGTGGAATATGGACGTCTTTTGACAGGAGAGTTGAAGAGTGTGCTATGATACATATAGTTATGTGGAGAGAGTGTATATAAATAGGGAGGTGTAAAGGTTGTAATGTGAGCGAGTTGTAGCTGGAGGGAGGCATGGTGGGCCAAGAAGGCTGGATAGATACGGTATGGTAAATGAAAGTGTGAGAAAGTTTGGTAGGGTATGGAAGTTGATGAGACAGGGGAACTGGCAGGGGTTTTAGTGGGTTGGATTAATTTTGTGTGAATGACCACATTACTAGGGTTTACGTTTATTTTTTTTAATAGATTATCAATGAGAGAGGGAGAAATGTACTTACTTTCCTATATTTAAAAACTATTTTCAGTTTCCTTAAACTTGTTTAACAACACACCATCCTTTAGCGAGGGGGGGGGGAGCGGGAATGGAGGAGATGGAGAGAGCGAAGCAAGGAGGGAGGGAGGGGGGGGGAAGGAAGGGGGCATGGAGGAGGTGGAGGGAGGGAAGCAGGGGGGGGATGGAGGAGGTGGAGGGAAGGAGGGGGGCATGGAGGAGGTGGAGGGAGGGAAGCAGGGGGGGGATGGAGGAGGTGGAGGGAAGGAGGGGGGCATGGAGGAGGTGGAGGGAGGGAGGGGGATGGAGGAAGCCGGCTTCGTGAGTGGGGATAGAGAGCCAACAGGGAGGGAGGGGTTGGAGGAAGAAGAGGGGGAAGGGGAGAAAACTGACCACGTGACGGGAGGGAAAGGGGGGGGGGAGAAATATCTGGAAAGACTGGTAGACCGGCTTGAGGTGTGATGCGGTGAAGCCGTCTCTCCTCATCAGATAAGCAATTGTTTTTCCAAATTATGTCCCTTCAGCTGCTGTTTTTAGTTTCTGTGCTTACTATATACGTTCTTAAAGCTTTTCAAACTTATTAAATTATTGTGAGGTGAAAAATAGACTGACTTGATGATTTGTGACATGTAAGCTTGCTCAGATGGGTAGTCATGTTAGCTGAAAAAGAACATATTTTCCCTTTTCGTCCCTATAAGTGGATTTATACTAGTATTAATGGTTTCTGTTTGTACTGTAGCCCTGTAAACATTGTTTTCCTAGGGTAATTAAAATTTTGGCTGTTGAAACTTTGTCCCATTTTCTTGGCTTTGAAGGATTTGTAGCATCATTCTTAGCAGTTTGCCGCATATATTGTTAATCTTTGGCAATGTCATTACAACATGTGCTGTAATAAAAGTAGTAAATGTATATTTCTGAACATTGCAGTGGCATTCTTGGAGTGGCCCTGGGCTCTTGTGGACCGGAACAGTATCTAAAGAAAGACTGGGTGAAGTGGCAGGAGGGAGAACCACCTGACGATGGGCTTGGACGTCTTGAAGAGTGAAGGAAGGAGGATTAGACCAAATGGAACTGCAAAAGTGTTCAGGTAAATATTATAGTGCATTTGTTTTAACCAAAGATAATTATCTCCTTTCAACTTGAAGGCCAGTTGTAGGGTTGATGATAGGGTTCTAGGCAAGACTTGACCATCATAAGGCTAATCTAATTTAAAGCAACCATGTTGTACAATTCAAGATGTGGTTGTAGCTTAGTTCAGTCAAGTGTTAATAAACACTTGAGTAAACAAGGACACGTTCTTGGCTCTTTTAAGGCTAATTAAATTTTGTGGCATCAAGATTAGTTAGTCATTTGAGATTTTCTAGTAAGAGAAATATTAAGTTCTGATAGTTGAAATTATAGTAAAACTTCACTAGAAGGGACTAACTGGGACCCAAGGCATTTTGAAAAAAGCGAAACTCGGATAAAAGTGACATCTGGACTTCCCCCAGCTAAACCAAAATTTTTCCAATACCAGTAGTTTTTCACTGTGGTGTCACCAACAGTTTTCACCACCATTGCAGTACTGTACTTTATTATACATTCACCACAGTAATCAAATGGTATTATATATATATATATATATATATATATATATATATATATATATATATATATATATATATATAGTGGGTGCCCAAGTTTAGCATTTGTTTGATTTTGGCCATACCACGCGGAACTTGCGATATTTGTGTACATGTAAATAGCTGTATTCCTTCTGACTCGTGGCAGTATCCACTCATATTTACCTCTTAGTCCGTTATTTTTCTCATATAATACAATAAGCAGTCTGCTGCACAACACAATTTTAGCAAGGTTTATACTTGGTAAAGGCCATATGGTTTGTAATGCACCATCTGTCTGTCTATCTATTGCCAGAGGGGAGTGTGGGTTGGGAGCAGGGCAGTGAAATGACAGGATGCTTTAATCCTGTCATTTCACTGCCCTGCTCCCAGCCCACACTCCCATCTCATATACTTCTCCACTTCATCCTTCAATCTCATCCTTGGCCTCTCCCTCCCTCTCCCCCCCCTCCACCTCACTCTCATACACTTTCCTCATCAGTCTCTTGCTCTCCATCCTCTCCACATGGCTAAATCACCTAAATGTGTTTTTCCTAACGCCCTCTTTCACTTCCTCACTTGTCAGTCTCTCTCTCCATGTGACTCCACATGCTCCTTTCAGATAACTCATTTCCACTGCTGTCACTCTTGACTTGTGTCCCCCTAACAAGGTCCAAGCCTCACTTCCATATGTCAGAGTTGGTATTGCAATACTGTCATGCAGTAACTTTTTCACTTGTGTATGTAACACACAAGAAGATATTTTCATACATGAAAAGCGTCATGGCCACCATCCTGCTTCACCCCACCAGTTCCTTCTAACTCGTGGCAATGTCCCATTTGCCTACTAACTTCTCTCAAATGAAGCTATAATTTATCGCATAACACTGTAAAATTTAAGCAAGACTTGGATACAATAAAACTCATAATAAAAAATATTCTTGCATAACCATTCCGACTCACTTGGCTCACCAGACTCTTCCTTCGCCTTGCCGAGTGTTTATTATCATTGAGCACCTCGTGAAGGATCCCTCAGAGCAAATCCTTAAAAATCATTACCCATTATCTTTAGGGTCATCGTAAAGGAACAGTGAATCATCCTTCTGATTGTGTTCACTGACAGGAGCTGAATCATGGACTAGACTTGCCAGTCCAAAGTTATTGTAGCTAAACTTGTTTACGTAAAATTGCTCGAATATCGCAGAATAAAAAAAAAATCATGTTGATTGCCAGACTAGTGTTAAATCTCAGTATCACAAAAACTTTACATAAGCTCAAAGAACTTCATTAGATTCCATATATGTAGATGTAAAGGATTATAGTTGCTGGTAAACAGAGGTGAAAATATAGATCTAGCAAAAAGAACACTAAATTGGCAACTCTGATGGGAACTGGAGGTGTAGCTTGTACCTTGCATGCCGTGTAATACTTTTAACTTAAAACACTTTTCAAATACTGTACTGTACACTTTATACACCTTATTTCCGATCTTACAAACGAGATGTTCGCATTGTCTGTACATTTCACTTATCACTTGTCACCCTTGAGCAGTATATCAGGGACTTTGGGGACATGATGTGGGTCAGACTGAGGCAGAGCACCGGGGGGGGGGGGGGAGTAGTGCCGCTGCCAGCCCGCCACCAACCAACACTTGAACACACACTGCACAGACAGTATGGCCACTCCGGCCTGGAGGTCAGGCAGTGTGGACTGATTCAAGCTTTATCAGAGTTTTCCCGACATTTAGTCTGGTCCACTCCTCAACTCCATTAAAAGCAAATTCCGGTCTATTGAAGTGCGTTGTAGTGAGGTTTTACTGTTATTAGGTATTGACGTACTATTTTCTCCTAACCTTGGGCAAGATTTTTACCACTTTGCAGCTTATATGTAGTTTAATGGCAGATTGGCTATTATACCAAACCTATACAGAATTACCATAGCACTTCTTTGTGGCTAGCATTATAATCTATAGTTGATCTTAAACTACTTGTTATGGCAGTATAGTAAAAAGTATAGTAGGCGGAGGAAAATCTGTGTAACTGGTTTGTACTGCATATTATATGCCTTTGCTAACACTTAATCTAGTGTGGTAAATAATGGTCAAGCTGAGATGAAACTGATTGGTTTATGTAGATGCAAACAATCAGTTAAATGTGGCCTATTTCACAGGCCATGTTGATGTGTTGTCTTTTTCTAGGTCCTGCCATATCCTTCTGTGTGGAAGGAGATCAGGATGGAGGTTCTTCCTCATTTATATTTTCATTGCTTTCTAGAAATCGCCTCACCAAATCTTTAGATGGGAAAGAGATTAGGATATAAATTATAAGATTTTGCCTTTGGATATTTCACTTGTTTGTATCCTCTTCATCATCTTGAGAACAGTGAAGGAGCATATGCTGTACAGGAATAGAGTGTTTGCCATTATTCAAGTAGCCGTCAGGGTCAGTATTCAAATCCTGGTACGGTCAGCTGACACCACATGACGTGTGTCCAACCCTGACAGGTCCATCCTGTGCAGTGGACCGATGTTCCCTTGCGGTTGACAGTGCCTCGCCATAGCTAGATGGGGGGCTTAGTGTGAAGGTTTGGTTTGGGGATGGATGCTGCCTTTGCATCTGCACCCAGTTAACAGGGGTGCCATAGAATGCTCCACATCACCTTGTTATTTGGTTGTATGGTTACCACCTAGCATTGTAAATGGTTTCCAGGATTACTGGAAACAGTTAGGCTTGTCATTCACTGTAGAACCACCTGAAGTGAAAAGAATAAGTAACAGGAAGGAATGAGAGAAATAGGACGAGGAGGACGGACACAGAATGAGAAAGGGGAAGGAAGTATTAGACATCAATACATCAAGTGAGTGGATGATGATCGCCACCACCTATGGGTTATGGGTTGGAAGGAAAAAATAGTACCGAAGGTAACACCTAAGGGAGATAACTGGTAACCAGGATGATGAATGGCCTTATATCCCAGGATATTAGATGAAAACCCCACGACAGGCTCAAAGGCCCAAGTTACAAAGATGATCACTGCAGTTGAGCGCCTCTTGGCATTCGCCCACCTCTGCCTTAAATTGAGTTTAATCTGGCTGAATTACGTGCATGCAAATTTGTATGCACATTTCTTGTGAGAAGACTTGACTGATTTTGTACTTCAGATCTTAACTGTATATTCGTGCCAGACTTAGTTGAATGTAAACCTGGTGGACTGGGAGCTAAACTTATCCCTTTGTTGTCCATCCTCCTCCTCCTCAGAGAGTATAGGGGATGTAATTATTAATACTGTACATACTGCAAAAATTTGAACCATATTGTTATACTCTCTGAACTGGGTGGGTTAGGTATAGCCTTCACCCCAGCTTACAGTAAGACATCAGATTAAGTACAGATAGTCTGCAACTTACAACAGGGCTACATTCCGATGGATCCGTCGTAAGTTGAAAATGTACATACAGTAAACTCTGTTATCCGTTATGTTGTAATTCAGCCAAGACCTACTCTGAAAAAAATTAAATGCTGGGTATTGCATAGTAACCCCTCCCTCCCCCATTGGGCTCAACATTTGGGATCGAACCAGATATTGTTTTACCATCCGTTTCAACCCTCTATCTTAAAAACTTTCCCATTAGTAAAATGTGAGAACTGAGTATCAAATAGAGTACAGTAATATTGTACAGTACATTCTCAGTTAACCAGGAAGCTTGATTAGTTACCTTCCCAGTATACATAGGCTACATCATTGCAGTATACACCGTATACTGTACAATACTGGTCATATCCACAGCCACACAAGTAGTTCCATTTGAAACATAACCTCATCTTAAACACACACCTCCATAGACGTAACACACGATTGCAGTGTCTTCCAGACGTGCAGTGTCCCCAATGAGTTCGTCATGTTAAACATTATTCATAAAACATGGAAAACTAGACTAAAGAAATAAATCTCTAGCATTTATTGGTGAACTGGTGATTTGAAAGGAAGTGTACAGTAGAATTATCACGACTCCTTGTTCACAGTTGTGCTCTGCCAGTGTATTTCTCACCTGACCATTGTCACTCCACCCCTCACTCGCCATGGCTATTTTGCGGGTAATAAATACATACAAATTGCATGGAAAAATAATCTAACAAATAAAATTTGAGCTTTTATTGGTAAACTGATGATTAGGAAATAATTGTACAGTAGAAATATCTCGCCTCCCCAGCTCACAGTTGTGTGTACGGCCGCAGCCTGCCAGTTTATTCCCCTCACAACTGATGTCACTTCACCTCCTCACTCACTACTCAGTTGTTTTGCAGATAATGCAGTAAATACATAAGAATTGCAAGAACCATAATTTTATCCAACAAAGCTCTCCTTCATTTCTATCAGCTTGATTTTATCTTCTCTGCCAGTGCAAATGTGTTCTTAGATGAATTTATATACCTGTGAGCAAGGGAGTTATAATAATTGTACTGAGCAACACGTCCTTCCTAATCATCAGTACACCATTAAATGCTCATGCTTTAGTTTAGTTTATTTTTCCATATTTTTATGAATAATTTTTAACAGAATGGACTTGCCAAGATTGTGAGATAATGCAAGAGTAAAAGATAAAATGAAACAAAAAATACAGTACAGTAATACAGTGCATAGTGTACTATGTACTCACCTAGTGTTGGTATCAGTAGAGGGTAGAGTTGTACACCATGCAGTACAGTACAGTGCACTTAAACCTGTGTGGTCTAGTGGCAGTAATTACATGCACAGTAATTTCAGAATCACAATACAGTAGAACACCAACAAGTACATGAAGTGGTGAGAGACCACAAACTTTGCAAAAACAACGAGCGAGGCATGGGAGACCACAGAGTAAGTTTCAGCACTAGGGTTTTGTCCCTGCATGGTCATAAGCAGAGTGCATAGACACGTCCTCACTAAATGAGATCCACGAGAGAATGAAAGCAACAGTGATGGTAGGCTTGACGTGCCGGGTGGGCTGCTCCCTCAACAAATTCCGATTCACTGGCATGTTACAGACGTTCTCATTGGCTGGCACTTTGCGGGGTTTTCCCAGACACCAGTTGGCTGCCTCATACAATACAAGCCAGTTGATATGCCTTACCACCAGACATTGCATAGTTACTGCCAGTAACGCAGTAGCCCTGGATGTTTCTAAAGCTTTCGGCAGTGTGGCACCGTTCCCTGTTATTCAAACTCCCTTGCTATGGGCTAAACTCTTTTGTTCCTTTGATTTCCTCATATCTCAGCATCAGAAAAATAAGAGTAAAAGTAGATGATGTATATTCCAAATTCCACTCAATTAATGCCAGCGTGCTGCAGGGATCAGTTCTGGCACCAACCCTGTTCCTCGTTCATATTAATGATCTCTTACGTCACCCACAATCCCATCCATTCATATGCAGATGACTCAACACAAGTTCATTCACACTCAGACATCCTTTTACAAAGTCTGATAAATCTAACTCTCAACTCTGTACTGCCATCTTCTTAAATCAAGACTTATCCACGATCAGTGAATGGGGACAAAATAACCTTGTCTCATTTAATGCTAGTAAAACTAAATATATACAATTTACTAATAGACAGGTATTGCCAGAATCATATATCACCTTCAGTGCTATAAATATTCCCATCTCCAAAAGTATTGAAATTCTCTGTGTCTCGCTTAACAGTGTCAGCTGGACCTCTCATGTCAGATCACATGCTAAAACTGCCTCAGAGAAACTTGGATTATTGTACAGAGTCCGTAACTTCTTCACTGACGAGCAGTTAGCTATAATTTATTAGAGTCGTGCGCTCTCAGCTTGAATACTGCTCACCCTTGTGGAATGGATGTGGAGAGGTTGCATTAAAACAACTAGACAAAATTCAGAACAAAGCTGTTAGAATTATTAATAACCCTGCTATTACTAACAAACAACCTCCCCTACAAGTAAGATGGAATGTTGCCTCCCTTGCATTATTTTACAGATATTTTTATAGCAAATGCTCAGATGAAGTTGTGTCCATTGTGCCACCTCTCCATGCCTTCCATCGTGCTACATGGACATCTGGCAGTGATCATGACTGGAGTGTCACTCAGCCATACTGCAGAACGTCAGCCTATCAGAATTCTTCCATTCCCCGAACTGCATCTCTCTGGAACTCGCTTCCCCACAGTTGTTTCCCTCCAAACTTCAACCTACAGCTGTTCAAGTCTGTTACAGTTATTTTATGAACAGAGGACACCAGTAATCTGGTGCATGGATTTTTTTTTTTTTTTTCCTTCCTCTGTTCTATTTTAAAAAAAAGTTCATGTTTCAGTGCCAGATGTTGCATAGCATTGCCGGATATTTCTTTAATAGAGCTGAGTCAACAGCGCTGGATAGTGCGATGACAGATAATTGAGAGTTGGCTGTCAGAAGTCAGTTATATAGTTCACATTATGAAGTCACACTTACGGTCAAACATGTTAAAGTCAGTATGGATAACCAAGTAAATATCTGTCCTCCTAAATAATTTTATTCAATTCCTTCATGAATGCCTTGGCTGCATTCATGGCACTAGCAGCCTTACCACTCACCTTGATGTTATGGAAAGAAAAACTTCTTTAAACCGCCTAAACCAGCCATAATTAGCATTAAACTGCACATCACAATCGGGGCCCGCATGTTCCCCTAGATCACAAAAAGAAAGCAGGCTGTAGGCTTGTTTGAGATGAAACAAATGCATCCTTGGTTGCAAATTGTCACAGTGTGATGTACACATTTTTGCATTGGAAAAACTGTAAACTAATGTAACAGTAAACAGTACATTCACTTATTGATTACATAGCTGTTTATTATAGCTGTAAAGTATTCAAAATTTGATCTCCAATACCATTATTCATACTGCAGGCAGTGCAGCAAGCCTGGAGAATGCTTCCTGGCTTGCTGCTCACAGTAACGAATGCTGTTAGAGGCATCTCGAAAGTACTTGCGAAAGCTCTGTGGGGCCCTCGTTGTAAGTGCGAAATGGCTGTAAGTCGGATGGTCCAAGTCGAGGACCATCTGTGGTCTGGAAATATTAAGAGTAAATTTAATACCACAAAGTGGTGAGTGTGAACATTGGGGTTAAGGTTGCAAGAGGCAGACCAAAACACCTGGGATGAGGTCAGTGTGACCTCAGGGATAAGGGACTGAATAGGGAGGCTGCCAGAGATTGAGCAGTGTGACCATTAGGTGATCTAGGCCAACACATGCAAGCACATTGGAGCCTTTATAAATGATACAAAATCAACTTACACAGTTGTAGCCTTTTAACAAGGTGTAAAACATATATTGCAGAGAGAGAAGTTTGGTGGCATGTGACTAGATGGATCAGTGTCCACAACTACCACCACCACTACCAGTTTTGGGGGAAATGCTCAGTGAATATTAAAAAGGCGCACCCTTTAAAATATCGGTTTTCAGTGCCAGTGTCCCACTTCCACAGCATATATGGGATGGAGGGTGAAAGACCGACGAAGAGAGTGTATGTGAGTGAGGTGGAGGGGGGAAGAGGGAGGGGGAGACGAGGATGAGATGGAGGGATGGGGTGGAGAGGTATATGAGAGAGGGGGGTGTGAGTTGGGAGCAGGGCAGTGAAATGGCGGGGGACAGGACGAAGTGGAGGCGATTTGTTTGTGGCCACCCCAAACGGGATTGAGGCGTCTGGCAATAGATAGATAGATAGATAGATAGTACTCAGAAATGAGGGTTGATTTTACTAATGACAAAGATGACTCATTCCTACCTCATAACTCCTTTCTTCATGTACCCATAACTTGGTATTTGTAATTATCTGGTGCCAAAACAGGACGTAACTGGCGGTTCTATGCAATATCCGGTGTTACAGCATCTCGACCAGCTCATAAACAGTAGCCAACTGGTGCAGTATTACTGTATTTTATCTTTATTGTTTGTTATGCTTAATTTTCATCTTTTGCTCATGGGAAAGTTTTTAGGATAGAGGGTCGAGATGTAATGCAATATCCGGCTCGATGCCGAATATTGAGCCGATGGGGCGTACTATGCAATATCCGGCATTTCATGTTATTTGGCGTAGGGCTTGGCTGAATTGTGCCCGACGAATGAGTGTTTATTGTATTAAAAACAGTGGTCCAGTAGGCAGTTTAAAGTGTGCCCTGGTGAGTTTACAGTAGGTGCTGGATCCCCAAGTGGGTTGAGGTGCCTAGTGGCCTAGTCTTTTCTGAAACTGAGTAGAAGTACAGTAAAAGTCCTGTAATCCGAATCGCGGGGGACCGAGGGTCTTTCAGACTATTGATTTTTCAGATTATTGGAAGGGCCTTTTGAAAACCGTAGAAATATGTACACGATCAATAAATAAACACTTAAAATGATGTAGATTATTGCTTTACTCACCAGAAATCCATAGAAGTGTAGATGAATAGTTGCAGGCAGGTACATCCAAGTCCAAACCAAATAAATCCTTAGATAATGCCGAGAAAAAAAAAAAATTAAGCCCAGAAATTAAAAAAAAAACTTTCACCTTAACAAATTCGGAGTATTGGGGTTTTTGGATTATTGATAGCTGGATTAGAGGACTTTTACTGAATTTCTGAATTTAGCAGCAGCAGGAATAAAGTAAAGGGCTCTGTTCTATCACCAACTCTCTTCCTTTTATTCATCAATGACCTTCTGAGCTGTACTTCTAACCCTAACCACTCGTACGCTGATAATTCCACCCTTCACCTTTCCATTTGGTTCCCACAACGCCCATCTCAGCAGTTACTTCAACAGACAGGGGATGAGACTCTGGCATACCTGTCTGACTGGGGTAAAAATAATCTTGTTTTTAATGCATCAAAGACTCAGTTCTTACACCTATCAACTCGACAAAATCTTCCAGAGTTGTACCCATTAATGTTTAATAATGTTCAGCTTAATCCTGCATTGTCCTTGAACATGCTTGGGGTTTCATTCACTCAGGACTTATCTTGGAAAGATCATATTACATCTCTTGTAAAATCTGCGTCCAAGAGATTAGGTGTGCCAAGCCGACTCCTTTTCTTCTTTACCCCTGCACAGTTGGTGACTTCATACACGGCTTTTATCCGCCCCTGTATGGAGTACAACTCTCGTGTGGGGAGGCTCACCACATACAGCTCTTCTCAACAGGGTGGAGTCAGAGGCTTTTCGTCTCATCAGCTCTCCTCCTGTTACTGACTCCCTTCAACCTGTCTCTTCGCTGCACTGTTTAATCTTTATCTCTTTTCTGTTGCTACTTCAATGGTCACTGCTCCTCTGAACTGTCTGCTTGCATTTTTCCACCTCTACGACTGGCGCATAGTACCTGTCTAGCAACAAACTCTCATCCATTTTCTGTCCAACTCTCTAATGCAAGAATTAACTGTTACTCTCAGTCCTTCATTTATGCAACAGGTCAACTCTGGAACTGTCTCCCTCTGTCTGTATTTCCTGCTTCCTGTGATCTCCAGTCTTTCAGACGCAGTGTGTCCATGCATCTCAAAATGAACGGATCTTGAATTTGGCTCTCTCCTGTATCGCTTTTCTTTTGGAAGGAACAGTTTGCGGGCTCGTGGCCTTTAGTTCCTTCTTCCTAGCATTTAAAAAAAAAAAAAAAAAAAAAAAAAAAAAAAATGGGGGGGGAAGTCACCATGATCATATCACCCACCCAAGCCACAAAAAAAGAAAATTACTAATTTTTTTTTTTTTTTTTCTTTTTTTCAGGTGAGTGATTTTTAACAAGTTTGACTTCTGTATGTACAATGCCTTACGTCCCAAGAAGATTGGTACCGGTAATGTTTACATGGCATTTTTCAAACTTTAACTTGGCCTATAAATGCAGGCTGTCTGTCTTGAATGCAATTTTAATTGTAACATTAGATTGAAACTAAATATGTTGGTGGTCACCAAGAAGTGCTTTGGAGAGAATATAAATATGTAGCTTTGCCGTTTTGCCATTTAGCCGTGAAATAAATTGGAAAATAAATCTTGGCCAAGTTAAAGAACTATAGTTGTATATACGGAAAGTCCTCGTTTACTCCCCCGCCTCCCGTAATTTGGTAAATTGTTGAAATTTGCTTTTAAAATGTTTTGTGGCCCCAGGCTCATTTGAACATGAATCTGTAGACTATGCAGGCTTAAGTTGGCCATATCCTGTAGTTCACCATCATCTTTTGTGATGGAGACAGAATTGAGGGGTGTTTGTGTGATACTTGGGAATAGTGGTGCCACATTTTGAAGGCATCCCTCTCCAGCACCAGTCTGTCTAGTTTCATTGCTGTTAGCATATTATGTTTAGACCTAACAGATCCTGAGCCCCTGCTGCTCATTTGATTGGAGGGTTGTGCTAGTAACAAACTGGGAAGGAGGGGGGGGGGGGATTTTCCCGAGGTGAAAAAAACATTTCTTCAGAGCCGATTTGCCAGTGTAGAAATTTGTGACTAGTTATATGGATAAAGCACATCACATATTTTAGCTTGTACCTATAACTTTAAACGAGGACAGTCTATATATGCATTATCTGTTTTTTGATATCTCTTGGAGCTTCCCACTATTTTTTAAAGTCTGATATTGTGGGTGCAAGCTCCTTCACTTTTGACTAGTTTATTACCTACCTCATGACCCAGCAAAAATTATTTTGCATAGCATTCTGATTGTAATTTTTCCATTAAATCATTTGGTTATGAAAATGTTTTTGAAAAATTTTAGTTGTCAAGTGGAGTCCTTTATGAGTATAGTACAAGGAAGAACCATTATTTTCATGGGGCTAAGCTTTGCTTTATGACACTGGCAGTCATAATTTTAATATATCTGGCAGTATATACAGTATTGGGTAACTTTGTGCGAGATGTTTAAATATAACCTTTGAGAGAATTCTGAGTATTAGATGTTTACTTAAAGTTCTTTGGTAGCAGCACCAATAAAATAATAATATACTTGGGGCTACATAGATTGCAGCCAAGGGAAATATGTCATTATGCAAGTTGTTAGGATAGCAAACATAATTGTGAAAAAATAATGGATTGTTTTTTTTGGATGAAGAAGTACTGCCTTGCCCCATGTAAATATTGATTTCCTTAAGCCTCGTATAGACATGAATATCCTATGATGGTGTGAGATAGCACCTTTGAAATATTTTGCATAGTACACTAAGACTCTTGTATGCCGGTTATATAGATAGTTTGCTCTATTTTGTATTGTGCATAATAGGTTAAAAGGTTTTATGAAATTTCCCAACCCACTTAGAATACGACCCTTCTTGAGCCCAGACTTTAAAGATTGTATATTTGGTCATATCTTCAAATTTCAAACATTCACAAATGTGAATTATACTAACATGCATAATTCATGAACATTGGTTGTATATAACCGTTTAGTGTCATCTTTGCATATTAATTGATCAAACAATCTGTAAAAGTCCTTTAGGGGCAGTTCCTTTAATTTGCTTGGTATATCTCTGGGGGGGACTGCAGTCTTGTGATTTAAATTCCTGTGATTTTCTTTTTGTCCCCCCCCCCCCCCCGATACCTAAACATGCATGATGCAAACTTTGTATTACAAACGATGCATGTTTATTCAGCCTGACTCATCCTTTGGTGTATGCCATGTCTCTACTGCTTTTTGTATTGCTTGATTCTGTAAGGATTGGGTGATATGAGGGTTAAGTGAAAGTTGTGGCATATACTGGAGGAGGGTGCAATTTTTGCAAAATTGACTTATGACAGGGGAACTTTTTGTCTGTGTTTTCTATAAGTATCTAAACATGCATTGATACAAACTGTGTATTACAACCAATGCATGTTTATTTAGCCCTACTCATCCTTTGATGTATGCCATGTCTCACTGCTCTTTGTATTGCTTAATTCTTTAAGGATTGAGTGATATGAGGGTCAAGTGAAAGTTTTGGCATGTATTGGAGGATGAGTAGGGTGTGATTTTTGCAAAAACTGACCCGTGACAGGGGAACCTATCTCGATAAATGGGCAACGAAAATACTGACTGGCAACTCATTGTACAGTGAACTCCTGTGTATACCAAGGGAAATAAAACATGTCTTGAACATTGTCTTTATTATATATGCCTTGTCCATACATGTCTAGATGCATGTTATATAGGAGCAATTATGGCCTTCCAAAGTCTTGTCTTTGCAACAGACATTTGGAAGGGCCAGACAAGGCAATTCATTGACTTAGTATTTTTTTTTTCCCCCCTCACCACTTGTGGACTTTGTTTTTCTTAGGAAGCTGATGACACTAGACTGTGGTAGATATTTTCTCAGCACTTGTGGATTTGGGTTTTTCTGATAATGTCCTTAACCCCAAAAAGACAGGCATTGGAACGTTTTGACATACACTCAGGATGGGTGGGGGGGATTGTTGGGGTGGTGCTGGTGGGTGGGGGTGGGGGGGATTGTTGGGGTGGTGCTGGTGGGTGGGGGTGGGGGGGATTGTTGGGGTGGTGCTGGTGGGTGGGGGTGGGGAGGTTGGGGGGTCAAGGTGGGAGGTGGTGTGTGGGTGTTCTGGCAGTGGATGGGGGGCTTGGGAAGGGGTTAGGGGTGGTGGTGGTAGGAGTGTGAGGGGAAGGGTGGTGGGAGGATGGAGTTATGGGGCTTTGGAAGAGGTTGGGGTGTGGGGGGGTCAAGGGGTTGGGGGTAGGGGTGGTAGGGGGGCTGTGGAAGGAGATGGGGGTGGGGGTAGGGGTGGTAGGGGGGCTGTGGAAGGAGATGGGGGTGGGGGTAGGGGTGGTAGGGGGGCTGTGGAAGGAGATGGGGGTGGGGGTAGGGGTGGTAGGGGGGCTGTGGAAGGAGATGGGGGTGGGGGTCAAGGTGGGAGGTGGTGTGTGGGTGTTACGGCAGTGGATGGGGGGCTTGAGGAGGGGGTAGGGGTGGTTGGGGATGGGGATGGTGGAGGCTAGGGGGCAGTGGGGGGGCTTTGGAAGGGGTTGGGGTGGTGGCGGTTCAAGGTGGGAAGGGTGGGAGGTGGTGTGTGGGTGTTACAGTTGGGGGTGGGGTGGGGGCGTGACTGCATATGCAGACACCTGTCTTTTTACCGTAGTACCCTCGAACATCATATGCTGATACCCATCTTCTAGGGGTAACATTCAAATTCAGCTTCCCCAAGCCTTGACATACAGAAATACAATTATAAATTAGAGTAATTAATTAGGAATCTAAAACTATTTCTGAACTTACGAGTTTTATTTTAGTGATTATTACAACTTACGAACAGGGCAAAGTAATGCATACTGAGGACGGGAAGGCCAAGTAAGGATGATAATGGGCGGGTTAGTTCCAAGAACAGGGCAGAAAGTAATGGGAATTGGGTATGATTGGATAGAGAGAACAGCATGGAGGGTGGTAAGGGTCAGGGTGGTAAGGGTCAGGGTGGTAGAGCGTCAGGTTCGGGACCTGGGGGTCTGTGTTCGAGCTATGCCTGGTAGCTGCCATGCCTGTAGGGGCAGTGCCCTCCTGTCATCTACCAGGGCTATATGATCCAAGGTCTAGCTCAGGAGGGAGAGAGGGGTGATGTTGATTAGGAGGGGAGGTAAGGAAATGGAAATCAGAAAGGGAGAAGGCAAAGAGAGGAATTGGGGTGGGGTGGGGTGGGGGCATGGGGATGAAGATAAGAAGAAAAAGGGGGTAAGGGATGGGGAGAGATATAGAAAGGAGGATAGAGATGAGGGGGTAAGGGATGGGATGGAGGAGGTAGGACAGGAAGGGGGAATGAAAAGTGCATTACTGAGAAACCTAATACATAACTACAATTAAAAAATTAGTATAATGGCAATAAAACATATATATATATATATATATATATATATATATATATATATACACACACACACATAAACCATAGTTAGACAGGGAGATACCTATCTTTTAATTTCGAATGTGGTTATAGTTTTCACAAAACGGTACATCCCCCTAATACGCGCCTATATGGGCAGCAGAGGACGTCGCGTACTAGGAATACATAAACATCTGGGAAAAATTACATATGGGCAACCTTTGAGAAGCCTTTCAGGCCTAAGTATTGTACTATACAGGGAATCTAAAGCCCTGTCCACACGAGCGGGCAATGCCTGCGGGCACAAGCGAACAGTTTGCCTGTTGATGGGCACAAGCGGTGAGCCCGTCAACAGGCAAACTGCTCGCTTGTGCCCACGGGCATTGCGTGCTCGTGTGGACAGGGCTTAAGACATTACCTAAGATAAAGTCAACCAATAAGAATATTGCTGCTCACCTTTACCCGTTATTGCTTCTTGGGGGGGGCAATGTCGCGTAGTCAGGGTAACCCCGGATCTGGGCCACTCTTCGCTGCCCATCTCGCTTACAAGGAGTTCAATTTGCATACTAATAAAAGATACACTAAAAAAAAAGAAAAATAATAAAAAAAAAAAAAAAATAGGTCCTCACATACAAGGGGAATCGCATCCTGTGGAGATGTGCTGTACTCTCTACTTACTGCTGAATAGTTACAGTATTTTGATGGAAACACTGCTCCTGAAATACACTGTACAGTCATAATTTTTTCTTTTAAGCAGGCTGATGTTCTTAAAGACTTGGTTATGTTTCTCTGTCAAAAGTGGTTCTCTTTTATAAGCTGTGTCATGAAGGATACAAACATTCCCTAAGTATGAAGAAGACAGTGAAATAAAGAGGCTACAAACTTTATGTGCATGACTGTACAGGGTCACTTTGACATACATTTCAGTAATTCCTTACTTGACACTTTCACTGACTTCCCTATGACTGTCGTTCAAAATATGAACACTTCACATTATATACCAATCTTCATTCTAAAGATGTGTCATGAATGATCATGGGTACTTAAAAAGAAAAAAAAAAAGTTATGCATTTCACTATTTAATAAGAGTCATTTCAATATTTTTCTGTCATGAATGATTTTTTAAGTATTGGAGAAATTTCTTTCTGGGACATTTTCAGTTGAATGATTTTCAAGTTCGAGAAACTTTTCTTTCTGGGATGCAGCTCTCACCACATTTCACCAAGCAGCAGCACATGTACAGTGTTAAGTGAGGAATTACTGTATACGAGTCGAGATTCTTTTCACTGGCACTGTACACTGGAGTGCAAAACAAAACTCTGGAAATTCAAATTGTAGTAGTGTGCAAAAGGTACTTCAAATGTGGTACTGTAATTCATTTCAATAATATGCATATGCTGTGCATGGAGGTGCCCCACTAACCTTGAATCTCACTGATGGGCCACGAGGAGCAGTTAGGTATTTTGGCTTGTGTGCAAAGATGGTGATGGAGGGAGAACTTCATGCAGTGTCACCAATACGACTGCATTACCAGTGAAAAGGAGCAGACACTCATTCACCACCCATTTAAACCCCTGGAATCCTTGACAACTTCACAGGTCATTACCTACCCCAACACTCTCCACTCCAGAACATCCCCAGTGCATGACAGCCAGTGATTTCCATGCTTAAGATCCTTCATAGCTGAACAGACACGACAACCCCAGGTGAGTCATGGGGGGGGGGGGGGCTCAATGATCTTCAACTTTATTTGCCTATTCAATAATGCTTATATCGATCTGATCTAAGAAGAGACAAGCCTTAAGGTTTTGAAAGCTGGCAACTGATTGGTTATCTGAGTGAATATTAACAATGCATTTAAAATTTTTATACAGAGTTACAATAACTGTTTGATGATTAGATTGCCCAAATAAAATATAGTTATTTACCTAGATAGATTTAAAAACAGGGCCTTACAAAGTTTTATCACATGGCTTAGATATGTGTGAAATTTTGAATTAATGGAATACTTCAAAACATGTCCAGATAAAGTTTTACAAGTACCTTGATTTTACCACCATGTTCAGCCAAGTTAATGTAAATTATGTCATTACTGCAATAGTTTGTAAAATCTAACCTAGCAGAACACTGGAATTCAAATGATATATGACTGACAGACACGGGTGAATAAACTAATCACCGTCACCTTTAAATATCCTAGCCCCACACCTTGTTACAGCTCTGTTTAAGTGGTAACTAGATGTTTGAAACTAAAATGAGAGAAAACTTACTGATGATGATAAAGTACAAAAGCATTACGCAAGATGATGTGAAAGCAAAACGTTCTCAAGTAAATCTGAATATTCGTCTACTTAGACAAGTGCTACATACCACGAGCCCTCCCCATGTCTACCATTCATCAAAAAGCAGGGAGTATGTCATATTTCATTTGAATTCTTATGTTCTGCTAGGTTAGATTTTACAAATTACCACAGTAATGACATATATATATATATATATATATATATATATATATATATATACATACATACATACATACATACACACACACACACACACAGTATACCGCGAGATACGATACCCCTAGATGCGATACCCTGGCTTAGCAATGGGGGTAGAAATACCACCAGACCCCACATAACAATGGCCAAACCCTGGTTTAACTTTTTTTTTTTTTTCCCAATTTTGATATTTTAGACTGTAATGTGTTTAGGTTGATTTATAAACTTTTAAGACTTAGATTAATGTATTTTGGTCATAGGTGAGGTGAACACTGTCATTTTTGGGTACAGTTGACTATGTTTGATTTTTTTCCGGACATATTTGAAGTTTTCAAATCTCTATTTTTGGGTTTCGGTGAGTTATAAACTGCTTTAGGCTTAGTTTAGCTTGTTTTAAAGCTGTTTGAGGCTTAGGTTAGCAAAAAACTTGTTTTTGGACTTATTTGGGTGGGTTTAGGAACTGGTTGGGGTGTGTGTGTGTGTATATATATATATATATATATATATATAATCATCCAATCCTACAGTACATTGCCCCATGAGGAGCATAGGAACCCTGGGCTAGGCAAGTTGGTCCTGACATTTAAGATGAGAGTGACCAGCCTCACTCATCCCTGAGTGGCATTATGTGAGCAATAAACCCCAACTACCCCTTGGATATAAACCTTCACCAGCTCAATCCGACTGGAGCGCCGTTATTACCCACTAAACCACCAGGCGCCAAAATCTGGTTATATGGTTACCACCCAGCATAGTTAAATGGTTTCTTGGTGTACAGGAAACCATTTGGCTTGTCACTCAGTGTAGAGTCATCCACAGGCAGAAAGAAGAGGAAAGAACGAAGGAAAGATGGAAAAGGGAGTGTAAAGGCACCCACAGGCAGAAGGCTGAGGAAAGAGTGATGGAAAGACAGAAGAGAATGGAAGGAAAGAAGGATGGAGGAGAGGAAAGGGCAGACACCCGAGAGCAGCACTACATAGAGTGAGTGAATGGTGAGCGTCCTCAAATACCACAAACATAATGCTGTATATATAATCAAAGTACTCCTAAAACTTTACCTGGACGTGTTTTGATTTGTCCCAAGAATTAAAATTTCATGCGTATCTGAGCCATCTGAACTTTGTATGGCCCCATTTTAAAATCAAGATAAACAACTACATATAATATTTGGGCAACCTTATCATCAAACAATTATTGTAACCCTTTAAATACAAATAATTTTAAATGTGCTGTCACTGCAACTGCTATCTTTCCATCTTTATTGTTGAGCTGAAGCCTGAGATTAGCAGTAGAATTCACAGTACTATGGTCGCGGCAAACGACTCTGAGGTTGTCATTATTGTACCCTGGCAACCTACCATTCAAGTGTCTGATTTTGTATCAGAGTATACACGAATATCATTATACACAAACATAATATACACGAATCACATGTGTCTCATACACGTAATCAGACGCACTTTTGAATGGTAGATTGCCAAGGCATGATAATTACAACCTCAGAGTCACGTGCCGCGACAATAGTTATGAATACATTTTATGGAAAGGACACAGAACTATCATCCTGTACTATCACTGTGCTATGGAAAATAAGCTGCAAAAAGATGAACATCTCTGCCTAGTCAAATCGAATGAACTTTAGGGTATAGCATATTACCTCTCACTTGACTACTGCCCCACAATCATATCACAAACAGGTAAGTCCCATAGACTGACAGGCCACTACAATGATAAGACATTTTTGACACCGTGTTCACTTAACATACCATAATGGCAAATCTGAGGACAGGACAGATAAGCAAGTCTAACTTCCAACATGGCAGACACAATTCTGCCATGTGGCACACATGCCATACTCAATTTTGCTCTCACTCACTACCACTATCCAAACATGCCTTCCTCTCATTTACAGCACTATCTGCCATGGATAATAGTGTACTCGATTGTGTGAACTATGTGCTAATGATGGATTATGTGCAATCTTGAGCCTGGTTGTGCTGAATGACTTGTAAAAAAAAATACATAGCGAGTGATGAGAAACATGGATGGTAAGCCAGATGAACCGAAGGCAATGATTGACTACATAAGTGTGGTTGATTGAATGAGATAATAAGTGCTGGATACGAGAGCATACACAGGTTGGGGCTGTGGACTCTGACCACCACTTGGTGGTGAAAGTCAAGGTACAAATGCGATGGATCATAAGGAGAGAAAAGCGGGAGGAAGCAGTACATACAATGGGTAGAAAGGTTGCTGGAGGATGAAACAAGGCAGAAGTGAAGGAATGATTAGGTGAATATGGTTTGGAGCAAATGGGAGAAATGGACGGTGTGTGTAGGGTACTCTCTCTCTCTCTCTATATATATAATGCAGCATGTGAGGTGGTGCACAAAGTGAAGAGAGGACAAAATGGGGTGCAAGGAACAACATGGTAGAATGAGAGGTGAGACAAGCTGTGGTGCAAAAGAAGAAAGCATATAGTGAGTGGATGATAAGTAGAGGCATGGAGGAAGCTGAGAGATGGAACAGAGTTTTATGTAAAGAGAGAGGTGAAAATAGTAGTAAGAAGATAATGGGGAGCTTGAAAGGAATTTGACTGTAAAGCAGAGAGAATGTAAGAAAATGTTCTTGGAGAAGGGTAAGACAATGATACAGTAGGCAGTAGCAGAAAAATGAAAATGGCAGATTGCTGGTGGAGGAGGTGAGCAAATAGAGAACACTTTATGGCACTGTTAAACACAGAAAGTAATGCAAGTATAAATGACTGATGGAAGCAGGGAGATGAGAAGGGAGGAAGAGATCAGCAGGATGAAAGTAACAGAAGCAATGGAGAAATCCCTAGGAACTGATGGGGTGTGTGGTGGAGTGCTGACACACGGGGTATAGATAGTAGTAAAATGGATATGGAAAATATGCAGATTTGCCTGGGAGGAACAGTCCTGGAGGACTGGTCAGGTATAATCATTCCCCCGTACAAAAGGGGGGGGGGGGGGATGTGCAGTAATCACAGGGGCATTTGTCTATAGTGTAATGGGAAATGCATATAGTGGGATACTTATTGACAGTTGGGGAAATACCCGAGGAAACAGCTGGAGAAGAACAGGGAGGTTTCAGGCAGGAGAGGGGTTGTGCTTATATATAAGGTATTCATCCTAAGGTGTTTAGTGGAGGCTTCTAGAGAAGGGAAAGCAGTTGTATGCAGCCTTCATGAATTTGGAGAAAGCAGATAAGAGTGACAAGGAATTTGGAAGTATTAAAATGTATGGATTAAATGGGAAGCTGTTGAATGCAGCGATGAGTAGGTAAGAGGGTGCTTGGAGTGCAGTGCATGTGAATGGTGAACTCAATAAATATTTCTATCTGAATGTTGGACTGAAAAAGGGGTGTATCATGTCTCCATGGTTGTTCAATTTGTATATGGATGGAGTTATACAAGAGATACAAGGTAGGGCAGTGGATGCTGGAGAATGAGAGGGCATTTGGAAACTTCCTGTTCTGTTGTTTGCAGATACTGTATTGTTAAGTGAAGACGAAGGGGAACTAAGTCTTGGTGGACAAGTCTGGGAATGTGTGAGAAACGGAATCTAAAGGTAAATATAGGGATGAATAAAGCTGTGGTCTTCAGGGGAAATGAAGTCACTGAATGCACAGTGAGGCTGGATGGTGAGGGAACTGAAAATGAGTGGATTTACGTACTGTACCTGGCTAGTGTGTAAGGACAGAAGTTAAGAGGAAGTGTTTGAATGGGTACAGCTAGGAAGAAAAGTTGCTGGTTCATTGTAAGCAGTGATGAGAAATAGGGAAGTGAGCATGGAAGTAAAAAAGTTGCATGATATTATTGTGATACCAACTCTAACATGGAAGCGAAGCTTGAACCTTATTGGAAGGGCAGAAGTCGAGTTAAGTGCATATGAATTACTTGAAAAACATGTGGAGCTACATGAAGAGACAGACATAAATGAGGAAGTGAAGGAACATTGTGATGTGGATGTGAAAGAAAGCGTTCGGAGAAATACATTGAAGTTTTGTTCATGTGAAGAGGGTGGAGAGTGAAAGATTAATGAAGTGAGTGTATGTGAGTGAAGAGGAGGGGGAAACTGAGGATGAGATAGAGGGATGGAGTTCAGAGGTATATGAGGAGGGTAGGGTGTAAGTTGGGGGGGGGGGGGTGGAGACCGAAGATGAGATGGAGGGATGGAGTGGAGAGGTATATGAGAGAGGGGGGTGTAAGTTGGGGGGGAAAGCATCGAAATGGCCACCTCTTAGGGGAGTATGGCACCTGACTACAGAAAGAAAAACAAGATGCAGTGGAGAAGGCGTGCCTTCAAAAATTGTCACACTAATCCCTTACATATGGAGAAAATGGACTGTGAATGATCCTAGAAGACTAAGCTACAGAGTGATTTAAAAGGTAAGATTTCTGTTGTACTGTGAGCAACAGTGCAGTTATGATGTTGCTGAATGTCAGTGCTTGTGGTAAAAAGGTGTGTGTTATTTTCAGTCTGCCGTAAGTATGGCAAGCACTCTTTGAACTGGATATGATCCTGATGAATGATAAAGTAACTTGAGCTATAAAATGGTACTTAGATACATCCTGTACAATGCTGTGGTTGTGGTGTCACTGAAAGCCACTGCATGAGGATAGCAGTGGTGGTCCTGTGTGCTCAAATATTTCCAAGGTGTACCATCAGTAGCCTAAGTACAGTATTGTGAATGATACTTGATGTTATGATAAAAAAAATAATAAATCTACACAATAACATCAGTGACAGCCAACCCAAATGACCACCACTGATGACCTCGTGTGGTGGATTATCATACATCTATTCATATGCGATGGTAAAATGGATTTGTGAAATATATTTGTGAACAAAAATAAACAAGTGAGAATGGTCATGAAAAGTGCAATGAGAAGTAAATGTTGCAGTATGATAAGTTTTCTATGCATGATCATCTACATACAATGGTTTATAGTGGCAGTGTGTGTTTTTGTGTCTATAAATGTTATTTCCAGGCTGATTTTGGACTATCACTGGCAACAAATAGCCCTCCAAAGATGAAATCTGGGGTCTGATAACATATCCCAAATGAACCCACATTACCCCTATGAAAATGTATTACTTTGCAATAAGGTTTGAGCTACCACATCCCTATCATTCTAATGAGATCTACCTGTACATTCAAAGCAACCCAAGACAAAAACAAGCACCTTCACAGACTCCAAATGAAAGGAGCTGCCTTGTGAAAAGATATGGGTATCAATTCACAAAGCAGTCTACTGGCCCCATCCTGCTAATGGATGTGGTTGCCAACCATTTTGTATTTTTTTGTCTTCATATGGTAAAATAACTACCTAGCCACTACAGCCATTCAAAACCTCAAATACAGTGTGCTTCAGAAACATCTGTTCTCCTCCTCCACCCAACACTGCACTTCACATACACATTTTTCACCATAAACTACTTCCATCCAAAAGAAACTTTGTGAAAAGCATATGTATCATTTCACATACTGTTCACTGGGCCCAACCATGCACCAATGACTGGTTGTCAAACATCTAAATTTGTTTTAAATTATTTCAAACTGTACATAACCACTAATAGTAACCAAAACCTCCAGCCATACAGTATCCTTCTCAAACCATCACCAGACCTCTTCACAGAAACTACCCTACCCAGACACACACACATGCCTAGCCTGACTGCAATGTGTCCATAACCCTTTCCTGCTTCACCACTGGATACCCACTCTTTAGAAGATAATCCCACCCAGAAAGACACGAGTACAACTAGCCAGACTTAAAAGTGCCATCGTCCTTCCCTGCTTCATTGCCAATATTAAATACAGTAGAACCCACAAACAAATAACATCCTTTGTAAATCACCACCAGACACCTGCTCCAGAAACTATCCTACCCGGAGACACACGAGTATACCTAATCAGACTACACTGTGGTCATCACCAATCCCTGTTGTACTACTACACATCCACCCCTCAAAAACTACTCTATCCACAGAAACAAAAGCACACAAATTTTTTTTTTTTTTATATCAACTTTGCCTAAAACTTCCATCTCTATATCATGAATGCCGAGTTGTAAAAATATATTAGCACTAGCATAAGATACTGGAAAAAAAAAATAAGGGTGGGGGGGATGGACCCTGCAATTGAGTCACACCAAATAAGTTCCGAAAGGACAAAATTTAGGACCAATTTAGAGTAAAATGAGTATAGCCATATTTTAGTAATCACCCTCCCCTGCCTCAATGCCAACACAAAATACACCTTACATACAATGCACTAAGCTTACACTGCAATACATCCCACACCACAACACACCTTATGCACCACACTATCACATCTCAGGAAATCCTTCAGCACTAATTAAACCTTGCTGCAAACCAACTAAACCACTCATTCATATTTACAAATGTTCTGCCTTGATCATGGGCCTTACAAAATACAATTCTATCAGTACATTATTTCCCTTCCATTTGTTCTAATTCTTCCACTCTCATCCTTCAAAATTTCACATTTTTCCCACCTCATTTTTGCATATTCCAAAATAGCTCCTTATTTTTGCAGAAGTTTAGATTTTCTTCAAAGATCAACATTTGTATGACTTTTTCCCCCATTTACTAGTCTCTCTCTTTCTCTCTTTCTTTTTTTTTTTTTTTTTGCTTCACATTTCACATGAAAATCTTTCTTGCATCTAATCCAGCCACTTTTTACTTCCTTCACTGCTCTCAAACTCTGTATCCCACCAAAATATTCTTTTCTCAGTGGTCATTCCCCAAGCAACACCATCCACAGCTTTAGCATTCCTAACCAAAAACTACCTACATGCACTTCACAAGTTTCCAAGATCCATTTTGCTCCTAATTAACCCAATTTTCTCAACAACCTCTAACCAGCATTCATCTGCTGCAGCTCTATTTTCCACTTTCAGCCATCCACTCTTAGTACTTCTCTTGACCTTCATCCTTGGGAAATCCTCCTACACAAAATGAAAAATCACCTAAATCTACCCTGACAGAGATCATCATCATCAACCCCTATAAAAACCACCCAAATCTACTGACAGGCACCACCACCAACCCCTATGAGACCAATAAAAAGAGAAAGCAACAATGTAGAAAAACTATCAACAGCATACCCTGTGAACAGCCCTAAGAATCTTGACTTCACCACATGCATAATATCAACACACAGCTCCACTAGCACACAAGTTGGACGTGTATCACCGAGCTCCACTCTGGGGATACCTAAATTGTATCTATTTATGGGTCAAGCTCGTATCAGGCTAATTTAGGTGATGATCCAACATAGTCTATCTATCTATCTATAGCCCGACGCCTTAATCCCGCAAAGGGTGGCCGCAGACAAAACGCCTCCAAGTCGCTCTGTCACCCACCATTTGACTACCCTCCCCCCCAACTCACCCCCCCCTCCCTCATATACCTCTCAACTACATCCCTCCACCTCATCCTCGGTCTACCCCTCCCTCTCCCTCCCTCCACCTCACCTACATACACCCTCTTAGTCAGTCTTTCAAAGAAGTGTAGCCTGAAGTAGGTAACATCAATATCAGTGACAAGGATTGAGATGAATTTCCTTACGTCAGCTGGACAAAATTGAGGTTAGCAGACGACAGAGGTATGCAGAAACTGTAAGTGGAGATCTTTTCTTTAAGATGGCTTCATATTTTGGAAAGATGCCTTTAAAACATGTTCAGAAAAGAGACAAATGTAAAAAACAGGATGATGACTTCTACCCAGAACTGGTTGAAAAGGAAACTTAGGATACACTAGCTGAAAAAGTTAAGAGACTAAATTTTTCAAATGGAACTGAAGAATTAAGATTAAGCAACACAGACAGAAGGAAAAAAAATGAGGAATAAAGGAAATAAACAGAAAAGCCACAACAACAGATGAACTATCACCAGAGGCAAATTCACTGGGAACAAAGGCTAGTGAAACGGGATGTACAGCTGTTAACCTTGAGAGACTTAAGGATGATTTCGAAATGATAAGAGAAAATCAGGCAAGCAAGCAGTGTGACAGAACAAAGTAGTAACACTGAAGAGAAAATAATACAGGTAAATGAAACGGTGAGAAATTACAAAGATGAGGTACAAACTACGTATGCTGAAATGGTGAAAGTTAAGAATGATTTATATACAAAGGTAGAAGAAAAAAGCATGAGAAAGGAAGTGAAAGAAATGATAAAGAATAACCCAAAACTAGTCAGGGATGCCGTAGATTAACAAATCTACAGTAATCAGTGGCATAAGTGCAGAAGAAATAAAGAACAGAATCTCAAGGGACAAAAAGATGAAAAATAAAATGAACATACTGCAGCAAAAATCAGAGGATATCTGTGATGTACAAGAATATAAAGGGCTAGGGAAATATAAGTCAGTCAAGGCCCCTGAAAGTAACATTCCAGAGTGCAAACACTGTAGAGGAATTATTAAAAAATGCCAACACACTCATGGAAAAAGAGGAATTAAAAAAAAGTATGGATAAAAAGATGCCTAACTCAAGAGGAATTGGGAACACTAATGGAGAAGAGGGAGGAAGCAATAATAAAAAATGAAAGACGAAGAGTAAATTTTTTTACAAGGTAATTGGATTGCATGAAAGTGGTACATAACCAGAAGGGAATAAAAACATGGACAGTAACAGACTCAAGCTATGGCAAGTATGTAAACAAGATGATTAAGTTGATGTACTCAAATGCATACCATTGAGAATGGTATCTAAACTATTAGAGATGAAAGATTATACCAAAGAAAAGCAACCACAACTGCCTAACTGGAACAAAATTAACCCCAAGGATAACAAACAATACCCTAAGCTTAGAGGAATACAATATATGAAGAAGAGATAGGAATTTACAAAAAGAGGAGGAATTATAATATTAACAAAGAAAAATCTACAAGTCAAAGAAATAGAACAAGACATACCCTCACAAGTAGAACTGATTGCAGCAGAGATTAACAAATCTGAAGGAAAATCAATTGTGGTAAATTTATACATGCCACCCAGAACAAACACTTAGGAAAGAGGCGAACATGAAGACCTGGCAGAGATTACAATTCAGAGTTTAAGACCATGACTACACAGAATGGAAGCGAAAACTGAAAGAATTATATTAACTGGAGATTTCAATCATCATCATCATCATCATCCGGACCTCCTTTCCCATCGTAAGGCAAGGTGAGTAGCAGCAATGTCCAGACAGATTTCAATACATATAAAATTGGAACATTCTAAATGTAAGAAGCTGTGAAATCTGTTGGGGTCAAAAGCTCCTGCACCTTGTACAGGAGTTTTTCCTAACACAACATGTAAAGGAAAACACCAGAAAAAGAGGACCTGATGATCCATCAGCACTAGATCTTACATATACTAGGCAACAAAATATTGATAATATAGTGTATCACCCTCCTTTCTGCGAAAGCAACCATGCAATATTAAAATGCAGCTTCAGGATTGCATATGACAGTTAACAGTAATGAGTTACAAAAAGTCTAAACTACAAAAAGGGAAACTGCCATGACCTAAAGAAGTACTTCTTGGAAAGAAAAGGACAAGATATAAATGTTATATACAGAAAATTCTGTGAACTTTATGAAACAGGAGTCCAGAATTACATCCCACAGCACAAAGAAGCAGAAAAGAAAATAAAGAAATGGTTTAATAATGTAAAAAAAAAATCAAAAGAAGAAAAAAAGAAACCTGTTGTGGAACAGATACAGAAGACACAAGTGAGAGGGCATATAATAACTATAAACAGGCAAGAAACAATTATAAAAAGATAAGGAGAGAAGCCCACAGAGTTTGAGGAAGACTTTATAAATAAAAGTGGTGATCAACTGAAGCTATTCTACACCTATATCCACAGCAAAACCAAAGTTAAAGATAAAATACAGTCCATTATGGATGAAGGGATCATCTATACATGAGAAAGATATTTGTGAAGCACTAAATAAAAATTTCCAATCAGTTTTTACAGAAGAAAATAATTTTGAGAGACATGATATCGAACAAGCATGCCCACAAATATTACCAGATACACAAATATCAGAAAAAGAAATACAGAAGGAGTTAAGTAAATTAAGACAACGGAAAAGCAAATGGTCTTGACAAAATTTCATGTTGGGTGCTACATGAATGTGAAGAGTTAACTAGACCAATATATTTTAAATTCAAGGAATCCTTGGGTCGAGGTAAACTACCTGATATTTGGAAGAAAGCAAACATTGTTCCCCTATTCAAGAAAGGGAATAGACAAAATCCACTCAACTACCGACCAGTATCACTAACCAATGTTGTACTTAAGAGATTAGAAAAGCTGATAAAACAAAAGTTTGGGTACAGAAAGGCAGTTTGATTTTAGGAAGGGAAAATCATGTGTTACTAATCTGTTATGCTAATATGATAGAGTTGCACAAACATCACAGAAAAGAGAAGGATGGGTGGACAGTATCTATCTAGATTTCAAGAAAGCATTTGACAGAGTACCAGACCAAAGACTTTAATGGAAACTGTACCATTAAGGAGGAATCCACAGCAACCTGTACTGATGGATGCAAGATTTTCTCAGAAAAAGGGAAATAAGAACAGTACTAAGAGGAAATTACTCTTCATGGAGGGAAGTGACCAGCAGAGTTCCACAGGGCTCAGTGCTGCACCAATTATGTTTTTAGTGTACATACGTGACTATCTATGTAACACTAGAAATGAAAGCTATCTAAATATGTTTGCTGATGATGCAAAAATACAAAGAATTAGCAACAAAGACTATTGTAGAGAACTACAAGAAGAATTAAATAAGCTTCATTAATGGAGCAATAAATGGCAAATGGAATTTAATGTGGACAAGTGTCATGTAATTAAGTTTGGTCTATCTATCTATCTATATACCTAGGCTGCTTCCCCCAAGGAAAGGGAGGTAGCCGAGACAGGACGACTCACTCTCCATTTACTCATCCATTCAAACACATTCATTTGCATCTTAGCCCCAAAGGGGAGAACGGACAGTTTGGTAAAAGTGGAAAAAAAACCAGACTGGGATTATAAGTTAGGTAGTAAAACCCTATACATATCCGAAAGAGAGAAGGACCTAGGAGTGATTATCAATAACAGACTATCTCCAGCTCACCACATCAGTGAGAAGGTAAGGAACATTTATACACTGCTTGCTAATATGAGAATAGCATTCACACACATAAATGAAGACATGCTGAGAAAAATAACATCATCATTCATCAGACCAACCCTGAAGTATGCATCAGTAGTCTGGAATCCTCATTTCAAAAAATACATAGATAAGATTGAAAAAGTTCAAAGGGCAGCTACAAGATGGGTACCAAGTTTAAGGGATCTAAGCTATCAAGAAAGACTAGAAAAAATGAATCTGCCAACACTACAGGAGAGAAGGAAAAGAGGAGACATGATTATGCTATGTAAATGTCTCTCACGGAATGTGAAAATAGACATAAATGAGTATATAACCTATGGGGAAGCATCAGCAAGAGGACACTGCAAAAAACTGCATAAAATGAGAGGTGATAAAGACGTAAGGAAATTCAGTTTCCCAAACAGGGCAACTGATCAGCGGAGTGCACTAGTGTGTGCCAAAACAATTCTTAAATTTAAGGATATGTATGATAAAACTGATTTAATACACAGGACAGTACAAGCTTGACTCACTCCTGTTAAGATACAATTAGGTAGGTAAGAACTTTAAGGGTACTGTGATGTTACAGAACCAAAAATTTTATACAACATACTTTTACCCAACATACTTATAATATTATATGACTACACAAAATAAGCTGCTTCACATAATACTGCCAGTTTCTTAGATATGAGTCAATTGGCATTTGGAAGTGACAAGCCAAGCAGTTCTTCCACGTATGTTCAAAACTATGGCAAAATTTAAAATTGAAAGCAGCTTCTACTACAGAATGAAAACTGAAAACTACACAGTATATCAAAACTTTCAGGCCACTGGGACACCTCAAGAAAATTTCCCAGCTATTTCATACCGCTGAAGATACAAGAGAAATGCACGTTTTATGCAATATTACAGATCAGTAAGAACAGTACATGGAAAAATAATATATTAAAATTCAACTGAAATAAAATCCTTGAAAAACCTAGTCAACCACATGAAGAAATATAAACACAAAAAGTACACATGTCCACAACAAATGCTAGTAAAATATGAGTGGAAGTAACTCAAGATGCTAGTTATTTTAATTCCTGGATACATATTCATGGTATAACAGGAAATACAGTATATCAAAAGAAGCTATTTGAGGTTAGAGACAAATACATGTATATCTGAAAAATAAAACAAGCATAATACTGGTATAACAGGGGAAAAAAAATAAAAAGCAATATGAGGTATAACAAGGTAACATACTGTATACTTGAAAAATATAACAAGCATAATACCAGACTTGTGGTACAACAGGAAATATACCAGAAGCATAAACAAGACAAAATATATCTGAAAAATATAACAAGCATAATACTGGCCTTGCAGTGTAACAGAAAATACCAAAAAGAAGCAATATGAGGTATAAAAAGACAAATACTGAACCTTCATACTGACATATAAAAGACCATCTCAAACATATACACATAAAATACAATATATTACACTATGCTGTACAGTGGTGATTTTTATTTTTTTTTCCCTTAATGAAACTGATTCACTTTAGGATGTCACCATAATTTTAAGATCTCACCAAACCACAAAGTAATCCAAGTACCTCTTATCACTAAACCTCTAAGTAATATCACCAAGTAATATGTCACTAAACCTCTTAGTAATGTCACCAAACCTCTCTACCTGTCAAATAACCTCTGTGTCACCATGCATATATTATAATGTCACCAAGCATACATTTTAATGTCACCAAGCATATATTTTAATGCCAACAACCATATTTTAATGCCACTAGGTAACTGTGTGTTACTTGACAAACTTTGTCAAAAAACTGCAGCTTTCAGCTAGAGTGATCTTCATTCGTATGCTTCTTGTACCTCTAATATATTGATGTGGAGACGGAAATCTTCATGTGGTGACTCTGCTATAACTGGGCGCTTCTACTGCCCACCTACACAAACATCCCCTGACACATCTCCCAAAAAGGGTCGTGGCCTGCAGATGGGCAATTTAAACATCTTGACTCTTTCTCCCAAACGAGTCATGGACTGCAAGAGGACAATTTCAACATCCTTCAACTCATCTCCTAAACAAGGGTTGTGGGATGCAGGAGGGCAATTTCAAGCTGCACTCCACAGGTCTCACATTTCCAATAAACCTGGAGCCAAAGCAACATGAAGATCACTCTACCCAGGTCCACCACGAGGAGGTAAGCTGCTCGGACCCACACCATGCCCGTCCCAACCACCCTACCATTGGACATGCTGCCATCATCATCATTGCAAAGGCCTTGCAGTTTTACATGTTAGTCAGTCTCTGTGTTGACTGATGGCAGTAAATATTTGATTTTAGAGGAAATGTTTCAAACTGGAGGCATTAAATATGGCCTTCAATTGCTTCTCGATCTTCTTTAGAACACACCAAGAACAGGAACTGGTGTGTGTGAGGAGAAAACACACCAACAGGAACTGGAGTGTGTGAGGAGAAAACACACCAACAGGAACTGGAGTGTGTGTGAGGAGAAAACACACCAACAGGAACTGGTGTGTGTGTGAGGAGAAAACACACCAACAGGAACTGGTGTGTGTGTGAGGAGAAAACACACCAACATGAACTGGTGTGTGTGTGAGGAGAAAACACACCAACAGGAACTGGTGTGTGTGTGAGGAGAAAACACACCAACAGGAACTGGTGTGTGTGAGGAGAAAACACACCAACAGGAACTGGTGTGTGTGAGGAGAAAACACACCAACAGGAACTGGTGTGTGTGAGAAAACACACCAACAGGAACTGGTGTGTGTGAGAAAACACACCAACAAGAATTGGTGTGTGTGAGGAGAAAACACACCAACAGAAACTGGTGTGCCTGAGACAGAGAAAACACACCAAGAACAGGAACTGGTGTGTGGAGAAAACACACCAATAGGAACTGGTGTGCATGACAAAGAAAACACACCAAGAACAGGAGCTGGTGTGCACGGAATGGTGAGCTCACACTGAGAACAGGATCGAACGCAAGCCGCAAACAAATTTCCGGTCGCACACACGTAGCCCCTTCCACCCAACTAATCTGCATCGCGGGCTCTACTGAGCGAATCATGCCAGCCATATCACGGCCTCTGCACAGATACTTTTGTAAGGTGTAGCTTGGTGACATTTTGGTGACATTTTACTTTTCTAATATAGAAAAGTTCATCCAATTTGGAAACCTACTTTTCTAAGATAGAAAAGTTTGTCCAATTTGGAAACCTTATCGTTTGGTGACATAGTAGGATGTAGGATGTTTTATATTATTTATAATATAAAACAATTTTTTCACCCATTTAGAAACCTAACAGAATGGAGGCACCCTAGGATTATTATGTAGACTATTCAGGTGCTGCATGTAGATGTGGCCGAAACAGATCTAAATCATGACAGGTGGTTGGGGTTCTTGCCTACCTAGGCAATGGTGCGTGAAGACTGAGAGGATGTGAAATATGTATCAGTGTCCCACGTGTGACATTCAGATAAGTGCTGGTGCCCTGATTAACGAGCAACACATCGGCCCAGCCTATACTCAATTCAACAAGTCTGACACCATCAGGAATGACATCAATGCCTCAGATGCTGATGACCTCACAGATATGGTGCCAGGCAGGGTGAAAATGGCATATAGACTGATTGTTTGTTGTGCCCAGGGGTAATGGCCTCAAAAGCGTCCTCTCAGGTACATCCAACACCCACACGGCACATAATAAACATTTTAGACAAAAATTATTAAAATCAAAATTGAAAAGACATTATTCAATGGAAAAATATAAAAAACAAGCAACCACGTGATTGTCACACGCAAGGGCCGAGTGCATGTGATGGCCGGAACGTCCCGCCTTTGAGACATCTCGCCGTTCACCTTACGTGCCTGTTGTGGGTTCGCACGGTACACCCTAGGGCCAGAGCATCACATTTAAGACCCCTTCTTAGCGACCCCCTCATAAGATGCCCATCCCCACACAACTACCACACATATGGCGAAACGACATCAAATTGACAGAAACTGGCGGGGTGTGTATGTGTGGACTATTCTAAGTACCCAGCCACCCAGACTTCACACGAAGAGAGACAGTGACAGAGATAAGGGGGACGGAAGGGGAGGACATTTACTCAATTTAGCCAGTGAAAACACCTGAAATTCAGTACGCTAAACGATACGGTAATGAACCATACCGTGTCAGGGCTTGGCAAATTTTTACGGCCGGATGCCCAATCCTGACACCAACCCTCCCCAATTTATCCGGGCTTGGGACCGGCATTGAGTTGAGCTGGCTTCCTCCTGGGATCAAACGCAACTCAATGGCTGGGTTAAAATGTCATACAAGTATACCCTGGTTTAACAATGCAACTGATTAGGTAAAAACCCATTGTTAGGCGGGGTATCGTATATCATGGTAGATTTAACACGTGAAATAATAGGATGCATTTTTCAGCCTTGGGTTTCCCCTCCCAACCAAGTCCGAAACCCACCCAAATGAGCCCAAAAACGAGTTTAACCACTCCGCGGTAGTCAGCGTCGTCTGAGCATGACCTATATATATATATATATATATATATCTATGTAAGTAATCCCTCTACTATCTGAACACCCAATATCCGAACATCCCCACTAACCGGACATAATCATCCCGGGATCCAACATTCCCAAAATGGTCCGGGGGGGGGGGGGGGGTCCTGCCCATAATTTGAACTTGCCGCGCACAGTGCGGGACAGCTTTGTTGTGGCGCGTCATTCCTCCGACGTCCGATAGAGCGCCGCTGCATCCTCCCCACTTTCCGCCCGTCTATCGCCGCGAGTGCACGCTCGTCGTCATGGCTGCCCATGTGCTCGCTTTTGTGGTGGTTCCTTACCTGCTGCAGGCACTCCTGCTGCTCTCTGGCCTCTTATTAGTGTGTGTGATGATGGCCCCACTGCCTGAGAAGAAGAAGAGAGTGGTGTTGACTCTGGAGAAGAAATGAGAGATATTGGAGAAAGTAGATGCGGAGTGGTCTTCTTCCCGCATCCTCCGCGAGTTCAACCTGGCCCGATCTACTTTGTTCGATATCAAGAGATCCCGAGACAAACTCATGCAGTACACGGCTGACTTCTCGTCGAGAAGCAAACGCAACGTGGAGAGGAAGGTGATGTTTACTCCCAAGTTTGCTGAAATCGACTGCTCCACGTTGATTTGGTATCGACAGCAACGTGCTGCTGGTGTGATGGTACGTGGAACAGAGCTGAAGGCTGCTGCTGAGAAGTTTGCCAGGCTTCACGACGCCCTAGACTTCAAGGCATCCGAGGGTTGGCTCTTCGCGTTCAAGTTACGGCATGGCCTTACCAACTGTAAAGCTCATGGCAAAGCTTTGGACGCTAACGAGGATGGAGTCGACAAGTTTTGGCACAAGGTGAAGGGCTTGATCGACAGGGAGAGCCTCACTCTCGGTCAAGTCTACAATGCTGACGAAACTGGTTTATTCTATTGCTCTTTGCCAACGAACACTCTAGCCGAGGAGACAAAGTAGCGTGTACCTGGCCGCAAGCTCTCCAAGCAACGGCTATCTGCTTTGTGTTGTGCCAATGCTAACAGCATGCACCGGCTTAAGCCCGTTATTGTTGAACGTGCAAAGCAGCCTCGGTGTCTTCATGGGGTGATGGATGTCCTTCCTGTCGTCTGGTACCATTCTTTGAAGGCATGGTTTACAGCCCAGATCTTCAAAGGCTGGTTCCACCGCCACTTCGTCAAGGAGGTCATCAATTACCAGACGAAGACACTGGGAATCCCGCGCGACCAGGTAAAGGCCCTCCTCCTCCTCGACAAAGCACCTGCCCACTCGTGCGACAAGGACTTGGTGGCTGAGAATGGCCAGATTAGGTGCATGTTTCTGCCACCTAATACGACTGCTCTCATCCAACCAATGGACCAAGGAGTGATCGTGGCAACAAAGCGCCTATACCGCTGGAAGTTCCTGGACGAGGTGATGGTTGTTCTCGAGGACAAGGACGAACGCAGGGAGGGACGGGACACGTGAGGCCAGCGGACTTTGGAAAACCTTCGCCGCTACAACATCAAGTCTGCAATCTACAACTGGGCCAGTGCATGGAAGGAAGTCCCTGTCAAGACTCTAGAAAATGGTTGGTCTCGTCTGCTTCTCGGAACGGATGTGGAGTACGATTTTCTAGGGTTTGACGTGGATGACTTCCATGCACGGCTACGTACGCATGGCGACAATGTTGATGTGGACAATGTGCGTGAGTGGTTGGATGACGACGAGGGCGATCCTGGGTATCAGACATTGTCCGGTATCGAGATCACGTCTTCAGTTGCAGGTGTCAGTACCGAGCTTGAAGATTCCGACAAGGACGGCGACGATGATGAGGACTCCTCTCAGCACGACACTACTCCAGCCATCCCCAAGCTGAGCGCACTCCGGGAACACCTAGAGTTCGTTCTTGACTACCTGGAACACCCGGACTGCGACAGGGAGATGGGGCTCTTGGGACTTGTGGAGGAAGTGCGTGCTTTCAGGCAGCGCATCATCAATTGTCAGAATTGTCGGTCCTTGCGTCAATCAACGATTGACAGTTTTTTCAGGCCCGTGACCCCCGCTGTGCCCAGCCCTGGCTCCACTCCGTTGCCTCCCCAAGACAGACCCCCATGCTCCAAGCCACAGCCCAGCACATCAGCCACGGTGGAGTCACCACTCGACGTGAGTTTGCATCTGTCTTCAGAGACGTCTGCAGTGGGTACGCCATCACCACAACCCAGCGACGCACCCCTAGGTCACCTGCCAGTGATACTCTCGGACTCTGACAATGATTAAACAGCAAGAACTTCTCCACTAGACCACATGGGAATTTACAGTGTTGTGCAGTGAAAAAAACAGTGTGTTGTGTTATGGATTTACAGTTGTGAGTGAAAAGACTAATTTGGAACAAAATTTAACGTAAATAGACTTGTTTGTTTTTGCTTTAGAAAATGGTTAGAAGAGTGGGAAAAGTTAAAGTGCAGAGTGCAACACTTAGTAAGTTACAATGGAGCATAAGTTAGACAAGAGTGCGCACTGTGAAGAACGGACTTTTGAGTGCAATTGACTAAGTTCAGTGCAAGACTTCAAGAACAGTGTACTGGAAGTGCTTCAGGAAATCCTCCTTACTGTCAGAGTCTGAGAGGAGGCGGTTATTTATCGAGATGGCCTTGGACTTGCTGTAGGTAGGCAGAATGTTTCATACTGTACTTTTTTCCATACTATACTTACCTCAAACACCTCATTTCACTCTTTAATGTCCTTTATTGGTGTGAATACGGTGTTAGGAGCTATGCATGTGCAGTAGGAAGGTGTTTTTCTGAGTTAGGCTAGGTTAGGGTCCGTTAGTACGAGTCCAGGAGCCAGTAACCAGAATGTTTAATACTGTATGAACCTACCTCTAAACCCTCATTTTATGCTTCTTTTGCATTTATTTCAGTCATTTATGTGCCTTATTGGTGTGATTTGGGTCTTAAATAGGTGCTATGCATGTCCAGAGGGAGTTGTATAGGTGTTTCTTTGAGTTAGGGTCCATAAGCTGGGGCCCAATATCCGGACAGGACCACTATCCGGACCTGCCTATGGCCCTATTAAGTCGGATGTTGGAGGGATTACTTACAGTATATATATATATATATACATATAAGGGAAAAATTTTTAGGAAGTGAATGAGCATTCTGAACGCCTTGAGACTGACCTACCCTACTCTCTCATACACCCCACACGTCAGTACACCACACAATTCCATGATGTGAGGACGTCCAAGTTCCGCTTCTCTCCCTTCCCAGACCCCCACCCAGCACCGCCCTCTCCGGCCCCATAGCCCACTCACCGGCCCCAAGATCACAGCAGAGCTGTTTCCCCATGATGGGGGAGAGCGACAAGGACCGAATAGGGTCTGACCTGGAGGTGGTGAGTACGGTGGGGAGTAGCGACAAATGATGAGCGGTATCACTATACTACCGAGGAGAACGACAGCGACATCCAAGAGAGTGAGAAGCCACCACCACCTCGCTGTACAGTTCCACCACCATCTAAGAGGAGATGGATGGTGGTGAATCTGCTCTTCACTAAGGGAGAGGAGGGGGAGGAAGGGATGGCTGGAGTGCAGGTGCACTTACCCTGCATCGCCTCGCCACCCTAGGTGATGACTCTGACTGGACTAGGATAAATGTCAAACAGGTGGCAGTGTTTAGAGGGCACTGTAAGTTTCGCAGTCAAGGGCACCCTCCCTAACCCCAGTGAACCCATGTTATAATGACCTCACTATACCTAAATTGTTATGCGACAGATTTTCACTGACGCAACCCCAACACTTAGCAAGACCTGGCTGTATACTACAAAAGGACAAAAATCTGGACCGAGCCAATGTGAAAGACGTATAACAGCAGCTGTTTCCTTCAGGTACATTTTTTTTTTTTTTTTCCTTCTACTGATTCTCTCAGCTAAACAAAATCATCTTATGCTGGCTTAACCCCCTGGGTGCTGCAAGAATCTGAGAAGGATGGGTCGACAGACTGCTACAAACCTCTCAGAAGGCTCTTAACCCCCTAACCGCGGGCATTGTTTTGCCCCGACTGGCCTCTCCCGCGGGGGTTCCAGCCAAAATGTAAACAAACTTTAAACCTTTATAACTCTGCACAGAATAAATCTAGAGCGAAAAATAAGGTACCATTAGAAAGTACTAACCTTTGGCTTTGCAATGATGTAGGTTTCATGATTTCGTTGACTATCACTGGATGGGCAGTGCCATTAGAAGTGAGCGATCTAAAATCACTATTTTTCACTCACACACCATTACCTTCGCTCACACACCATTACCAAATGCCAACCTCATTCTGGTAATAATACTATAAACATATATGAACACTGCACATACGATAAACACTCACTCTGTGTTCACTGAGGCAGGTAAAAGGCACTGTAATTGCCCGCACTTCACTGCCACATCAGCGGTGTTGTAATCACTATTTTTCGCTCACACACCATTACCAAATGCCAACCTCATTCTGATAATAATACTATAAACATATATGAACACTGCACATATGATAAACATCCACTCTGTGTTCACTGAGGCAGGTAAAAGGCACTGTAATTGCCCGCACTTCACTGACACATCAGCAGTGTTGTCACTCACACAGCTGGACAGATACTGATGCATGTTTGGTCAGGGGTGGGGTGGGGGACCCAGGGGGTGGGAGGTGGGGGCCTGGGCGGGGGGAGGAGGGAAGTGGGGGCCCGGGCGGGGGGAGGAGGGAAGTGGGGGCCCGGGTGGGGGGAGGAGGGAGGTGGGGGCCCGGGCGGGGGGAGGAGGGAGGTGGGGGCCCGGGCGGGGGGAGGAGGGAGGTGGGGGCCCGGGTGGGGGGAGGAGGGAGGTGGGGGTCAGCTGGAGTGAAAGAACTTAATAGCTACTCTCCCTTGAAACAATTGAGCACGGAAAAAACGCGCAGTATTCAAACTATTCACAAACATACGAGAATGACACCCGCGGCTTGGTCCAGTTTTTGCAATGTCATTCTGGGATGACACCCGCGGTTAAAGGGTTAATGAATGTTAATGGAAAATAACCGCACCAGGCATGACTTAGCTCAGAGCTCTCAGCAGCCCAGGGGTTAAATAAAATACCCAGCTGCGACTTAATACTTAACTCTTGGTATTGAGAGAGTGACTAGGAGACTAGGACGTGAAGGGGGAAAGGGAGGAGGGAGAACAAGGCTGAGATGGACAGATGGGGTGGAAAGGTACATACGTATGACAGGTGTAAGCTGGAGATGGGGCAGACTGACGAAGAAGGAGAGAATGGCAGGAAGGTATCCATCTATGGACACCTTTCCAGAATTAAATTACTTTACTCAGCCTCTGGGTTTTCCTCTGACAGCTAAGGGGTAAATGATGGCCATATTTTACCTCTCAAGTCTGAAGTCTCCCAGCTGAATAAATCTGCCTGAATCAAGCAAAATTAAAATTTAAAATATGCAGGTGGACTGAAGACAGTCAAAATTTCTAACCATTACGCAAGTCTCCTCAGCTGGTCAAAATAATATAGCCAAAATAAATAAATAAAATGGACACCATATTTAATGCCCTTGAATCTTGGTGGCAGCCCTTTTATTTATTCTTGCTGCTACCAACTAATTTTACTCAACTTACAAATTGTTTCTCACACTGAAAGAGTTAAGGTGATACTCTAACCCACAACTCTCTATCCCTCAAAAGGAGGATGGTGGACTGGGCTGTAAGAACAGGGTAACCTCAGCCTGCAGTCCACTGAGCTCATTTTCACATGGGTCTACTTATTTATCCTCAATTATGGGGGAAATGTAGTGCTGTACTCACCAAAGTACTCTGACTCATTACCACAAGTTCGAAACCACTGCATCGGCACTGTGATTTAATGGATTATCGGATATAGATTTCACATTAAATTTTAAAAGATGTTGTATTTTGGTAGTGTCATACCGTATTTTGATTTGTATTTTGGTAGTGTCATACTGTATTTTGAAAGTAGCACTCACAAGCAAGCCTACTTATGGCTCAATCCTAACCTAACCTAACCTAACGTCTCCCCTATATAACAATTCAAAAAGTTGCATCCGTGAAATCTAAATCCGGCAATCAGTAAAGTCACAATGCCACCACTACATCTGCTTCATGAGTCAACTATATTATTAAACTCCAAGTGATGTATTTCAAGAGGCATTCCATTAAAAAAAAAAAAAAAGGTCAAATTTATGATTTTTCAATGCCCAGACTGTCAAACAAAGATGTTGTTGGAATAGCACAAGCTTACTGGCCTGCCCTCAAATGTGATAACTACAGCGCTGAGCTGGCTAACACACAAACATAGAGATTGTTGTCATTTCAAAAATCTGTTGAGAAATTACACAGGTAATGTGAAATTAAACTGCAAGCACAACTTATCATCATAACTCCAATACTACAGTATATGCCATGTCGCCACCTCACCACAGAAGTTTTATCTACTCACATTCATTGACAGAAACTATCTTGTAAAATTTCCTGAACAGCCCTGTACTTCTCACAGATTTCAGCCTGCCAAGGAAAAGTTTACTTCTGAATTATTCAGTGTTTATTAATAGAAAAACCTGCTATCATATTTATGAACATTTAAGTTTGTTACATGAAAGGGGAAGGGGTCTCTGGTGGCGATTACCCTCCTGTCATATTCCAATACTATTTTATGCCATAACCAGGTGACAAACACCTGGCATGAATGGCAGATTTATATATAGTATGAAAAAGAGAAACGTCCAATGCTCACATTCACTAATTCTGGCATTTAGTTTTCATAATATGGCCATATGTGACCAACACTGTGAAGAGTTTTTCTGTTAAAGAACAGATAACGAGGAAAATGAGAAAGAACTGAGGAAAAAAAACTGTGCAGGCAGTGCAACTTCCTGGAAAAGAGGATATACTGAAACAGTGGTAGCCTACACACACACAAAATCAAGTGCTGGTTAAGACGAAGAGGAGCTTGTACAAGTTCATTTGTGCCCAACAGGTGATGGTCATGCCTGTAAACAGTGCTGGTTGGCTTTAGGGATTTGTGAAAATGCCACAAGGATAATACGAGTCTTGTCTTGAATATCACCAAGTCAGCCCAAACCCTCACAACCAATAACATTATCCTCCGCCCAGCCATCTCGGTCGCCCCAGCTTAATTTGTCCGCAGCACCATTCTTGCCAAGATGCCACCTTACTCAGTATACCCAAATTATAAACCATGCATGGTAAAAGTTTTAGTCAGGGATACCAGGAAGAGCCTACCAATCATTTTTTTTCTCTCTCTCTTAACCCCTACAACACCGTGGGCTTGTTTTGCTTTTTCTTGCAGTTCCCGCGAGCATATTCACGCTTCAATAGACTCTCTAAAAATATTTGCCAAAAATCAGTTATTAGTCCTAGAATATTAAAATCATACGTTCTTATGGCACATACCTTCAACTTTCTCCTGGGGTGTTTGTTGAGCCTTCGTTGAGTACCATAGGACTTGTGGAGACCTCTGAAGTTGGGTAACAAAGTCTCCACTGTACACTTCCCGACAACCTGTAATATGATTACAAAGTCTGATATTATCACTAGAAACACTATTCTATGATTCTCAAATAGTTTGGAATCCATACTCAAAAAAAGACACTGCGTAAGCAATGAAAATTACAAGGGCGTGTGACCTTCCCACTTGCACTAGTTCGCCGCTGGTGTTCTGTCATTTATTATTCATAAAAACACTCACAGTTTATATTTCTATTACTATATAACACTAATATATATCTACAGTCTTTATCCATAAGTTTCCTTCAGTAATAGTAGTTTATTGTCACTGTAGGCATTCAATTTCTTTCAGTAAAATACGTAACATTCACTTTCTCGTCCTGTATACTGGCATTGAGAGTGAATGTCACTTTCACCTTCACTCTCATAACTCATAGTATTCATACATGCTAGAGTGAAACTTTCACTTTCATTACTCCTAGGGTATATACTCGTATTCTTATAATACTACTCATTTACATTTCTATTTACGTTCTCTATTTTATTTACGTTATTTACATTTCTATTTTACTTACACCGTGTTATGCACTGTCACTTGAAGTAACTTATAAAACTATTTTCCACTGTTCACGTATATGTACATTCATTGCTTTCACTTGCTGTTTACACATTATTTACAGGTCCACTTGCACTGTTTTACTCAATAGAAAGATCGTAGTCACTCTTTTATCAATTGTCAGCCCTTTACCTCTTTCCAGACGAGGTTTAGTAGGGGGTAAAGGTCACAGGGCCCTTTGCATGGGGCTGAAAAACGGCGGCAGTTAGCAGGAGCAAACAGACGTAACTTCACTTTGAAAGATGACAGTGAACTGATAGTGGTGGCCTCCTACCGCCTGGCTTGGGTGAATGCAATACTACTGTACCAACTTTAGCCTTGCAAGACCTGCTAATATGTAACAATGAAATGATTGGCAGGAAACCAAGACAATACATAATAAGTTAGGTAGTTCCAGGTGAATGTAAATATCACTTAGGCTTCTCCCTTCCCTCCTTATATGTATATTTATTAAGAAAATAGATTATACGCATACTTCATGGGGAAATAAACAGCGAAAATTAGCGAACAAGTGCACGTGAGGTGTTGTCAGGTGATAATTAGCCAATTCCAGGTGTATGGCACTATCACTTACCTTATTTCTTTTTTGTATATATTATTTGGTATAAGAATAGGGCATAGGGCTTATTTCAATGGATGAAATCAGTGGAAAATTCCAGGGAAGATTTACTTAGCGTAGCACGGCCGGGCAGGCGATAGGATAGGGTAATGGAGGGGAGGTAGGAAGGGGAGTCAAGAACGGGGAGAAATGGCTAAATTGTCAACAATGGATGGTAGTACAGATGAGATTAGGAGTGATGACTAGTGTTGGAAATAGGCAGTACTGATAGATGATACAAGCCACCACTTGAAAGCCCGGGTGAATTCAAAATAACACAGAATCACAAAAGTGACGCCCCACAGTATGATCCCTTGCTCCCATGTGTCACGAAAGTGACACCCGCGGTTAAGGGGTTAAATTTCATTTATGTAATGACGCTTTTCATTTGAGAGAGGTTGATTATGTAGTGATCATACGGCACTCTCCTCTCATCCACCGCAAACACCATAGACAAATCTATCTATCTATATACCTAGGCTGCTTCCCCCAAGGAAAGGGAGGTAGCCGAGACAGGACGACACACTCCCCATTTACTCATCCATTCAAACACATTCATTCGCATCTTAGCCCCAAAGGGCTAAGATGGCTCTTTTTAGTTCCTAAAAAGAGACAGGCCATAGACAAATACATGTTTATAAACAAAATATCACTGCACCACCAGTTTTTCAACCTTGCGACTGTTCCAAGTATGAACTTAAAAAACCAATATAATCTGACCTAATCCCTCCTAACCTAACCTAAACCATCCCACCTCAACCTAACCTAGCTTAGCCCGGTTACCTATACAACAGAAAAAGATACAAATGCAACAGATGGATTCAGTAACTTGTGATGAAGCTCCTTCATATGCAACCACATAATGACAGAAATGATTCACTCATGTCACAAAAGATGAGAAACAGCATGGAAAAAAATTCAGGCATGATTATTACTGAAAATACTCATCAACCCATGGATTGCGCAATTACCTTTTTTTATTCCACCCCCCCCCTTTTTTTTATACATTTCAAGAAAAAACACCCAGGCATCATCTGGTGAAAAAAATAATAATAATCTCTCCTTTGCACTGACTATGCGTAAGTTTATGTAGGGGATTAGTGGGGTGGAAAAAAAAATTGTTTATTATTAACTATGTAGGGGATTTGTGAAAAAATGAAAAACAAAAACTTTTTTGTTTTTGTTTATTATAAATGAAGATAAACATCCAGGGCATCATCTGGTGAAAAGTAAAAAAAAAAAAAAAACTCACTGTCTTTGCATAGCACCGTGCATAAATTTGCGTTGGGGTTTGGCAGTTAACGGTGATGCACGGCCAGCAGTCTGAGCTGTACAGTAGCTTGCAACGCAACACTACCCAGCCTAAACTGTGGCTCACAATCCACAGGTTAGTGAATAACACAACCAACAAAAAGCATTTACTCACCTGGCTGGCTACCCCGGTGAATTAACTGTTGGCTTAGCAAAAATTTACTTGGCAAATAGGAGGGGGGGGGGGATTGTTAACCCTTTCACGTCAAGGGAGGAGTGTAAATTCTGGCTGTGCACGTAACTCTTCCTCGAGAGCTTTCAGAACGGTCGCGTAAAGATATATTACTTCTAACGCTCGTAGGAAAGTTACTATTCATCATAGAAAGGCCACTTTGGTCTCATTTTGAAGATGAAGACATTTGCTCTCTCGTACATTGTCCAAAAAGACAATACATACAAAATAAAATGCAAAAAAAGTGAGAAGTTAGCTGACATGCTAAAGTTTTACTGTCCTTTAAAAAAATATTTGCAAAAAAAAAAAAAAAATATTCAACAAGTAATAATATTTTTGCTTCAATACTGTACATAGCAGAATAAATTTCCTTTCCAATACTGCATTAGTTGTTGTATTTTCTTAATAACGCCACATATAAGCGAGAAAAAAGAGCAAGTGTTCGGCAAGATGTCAAGAGGTGTACATCTTACCTGTGAGGAACCTCACCACACTGAGCCAAGCGATCCAAGCGAGCACGCACGCACCAGCTGTGGCAGGCTTAGCTCTACCCACTCTTGCCCGTCATCCAACAAAAATGACAACTCCCTAAATATTTCTGTAGACGATTACATTGGATGACGGGCAAAGTCGTCATACTGACGACAAACGCATGATGACACAGGTCGTCATTGGTATGTCTATGGGTTAAACTCCTGGTGATGCCTCTAAACTAAGATTTTACCCCTTTGCCTGGTGGCAATTTTCTCGCTTTAAAAACCAATTTCCCAAAGATCAATAGCCAGAGACAAAACTAAGGCTATACAGCCTTCTTATTGACAAGTGCCATATCAGTATTCTGGTGTTAATCTACTGCTACAGCTCAATATTAATGGAGACATGCCATTTCTTCCCCCTAACTTTAACCAAAGTCAATAGTTTCAGTTGGTTAGTACCCTAACTTTTGAGAAACTGTCTAAAACTACTCCATGTACCCTACCTTTTCACAAAAAAAAAAAAAAAAAAAAAAAAAAAAAAAATAAAAAAACTAATGATAAATTTGCCTTTGTGGGTGGTCAAGATTATTCTAATGTCTGGTACATTTGCATTTAAAGACAGTCAAAATTATTCTGATTTTATTTCTGGCCTAATCTAACCTTACCTAAGTTAAACTCAGTAAACAACCTAACTGATTAAGCTGGAGAAGAACAGGGAGGTTTTAGGAAGGGAAGAAGTTGTATAGATCAGATGTTCATTCTTATGTCTTAAGCAGAAAAGTTTCTAGAGGAGGGAAAGAAGTTATACACAGTCTTCATGGATTTGGAGAAAGCATAAGACAGGGTGGATAGACGAGGATTGTGGAAACTAAGAATATATGGAGTAAATGGGAAGTTGCTGAATGCCGTGAAGAGTATGTACGAGGGGGATAAGGCTTCAGTTAGTGTGGACAGCGAACTGAGTGAATTTTCCTATTTGAAGGTTGGATTGCAACAGGGATGTGTCATGTCTCCATGGCTGTTCAATCTATAACAGATGGGGTTATAAAAGACATACAAGGTAGAGAAGTGGATGTTGGAGCCGCCCTAATAAGAGAGGGCAATGTGTGGAAACACCCTGTACCATACTCTTGTTTGCAGCTGATACTGATACTATGTTAAGTGATGGCGAAGGGCAACTGCAAGGCTTGGTGAATGAGTTTGGGAGAGTGTGTAAGAGAAGGAATCTAATGGTGAACGTAGGGAAGAGTAAAGTTATGGTCTACGAGAAGCGACGTCAGTTAATGTACGGTGAGGTTGGATGATGAAATGGAAATTTTAGGTAGTGTGATGAGTACGGATGAAAGTATAGAGAGTGAAGTGCTTGAAAGGGTACAAGAAAGGTTGCTGGTTCTTTGAAAACGGTGATATGAAACAAAAAGGTGGACATGGAAGTGAAAAAGTTACTGCATGACAGGATTGTGATATATACCAACTCTAACACATGGAACTGGATATTTGGACCTTGTTGGAGGAACACAAGAGTTGCAGTAGTGGAAAAAATTTACCTGAGAAGAGCATGTGGAGTCACATGGAGACACGCTGACAAATGAGGAAGTGAAGGAGCGTTGCGGTGTGGATGTGACAAGAAGCGTTAGGAGAAACACATTAAGGTGGTTTGGCCATGTGGAGAGGATGGAGAGCGAAGATAGTGTATTTGAGTGAGGTGGAGGCAAAGGTTGAGATGGAGGAATGGAATGAAGAGGTAATGAGGGGGTGTGAGCTGGGAGCAAGGCAGTGAAATGGTGGGGGACAGGGCAACATGGAGGCGATTTGTTTGTGGCCATCCCTTACGGGGTTAAGGCGTCTGGCAATGGATTGACTAACCAATCCCTAACTGATAACCTATCCTAACTAACCAACTAGCCTAAGGATGTGACTCTAGAACTCCATTAATACCGTATTTTAAAATTAACCTGGTAATCTTGCTCTAACACATGGCCGTTTTAACATGGATTGCTTCCTACACGGCTTGGATGGGTGATCAACATCTTAGCTTGTGCACCTGCCATTATCACCCAATGTACAACCGGTAGTTTTCATCCTCAACCAGTTTTCATCTCACCTAATCTACTCACTCGTCTTTAATAGCAAGCTTTACATAGTTCACAACTGCCACAAAGTATTCAATGAATTCCTGACATATATTTAGTTCATGTATAAGAAGTAAATACAACGAAATAAGGTTAATAATGCATACCTGTGAAGTTGCATCCGCCACTCGCCTTTCCACTCCGGGTCTCCTCGTTCCAATCTTGTGCCAAGAAACCACAATGTAATCGACACGGATTTTTTCATTGTCGCTGGTCCATACAATTGTTCCAAAACACATGTAATTCATTGTATAATGTTTTATAAACACTAGGTAAGTTCAACAAATGCTGAAATAGCCCACTGTTTGCGTTTTATGTAGGACTTCTAATCGCTATTCAAGTTCTGGTACTGCAGTGGTGCCACTTCTACAGATTTATCTGTAGATCTAAAGATTTTGTTACATTTTCAGATTGTCAGATTTTGTTTGAAAAAGAGGCTTAAGCTACAGATTTTCATATTGGAAGACATTTTCTATATATATACAGACATCACTTCCTTTGTGGTTAAGGAGAAGCTTATCAAATATAAATATTATCTCTGCCTTTTGAGAATTTTAATTGAGTTCCACAATGAGACTATTTCACATGCTGTGTTTATATACCACCTCCACTGGGAGTTGCTCAGCAAAACAAATGCTAGGTTTTTATATCGCGGATGCAACGAAGAGCATTATTTCACCCGGAAATACATTGTATTTGCTGGAATTCTGGCGCGGGTCCAATGCTATAATGAGTTAGTATGAATTATTGAATTTGAACTATTATCACTCAATAAAAATACTTCACCCCTTTCCACTTTAGCATATGACCAAGTGTAATCAGATTGAACGGTTGATTTGACTTGTAACCAAGGAGATCCATAATTCCCATCTCTTAAGGAAGGCCCATGAAAATTCATGCAACCACTATTTTTTATTCGTGTGACAGGCCCAGTTCCATGAGGTAACAACGTTATACTGTACATAGTCGTTTTTCGGGGGGGAAATACTGTCATATATCCACCTATCTATCTCTATATAAGCTAATGTCTAGCTACGCATTCAAGATGACTTAAGCTCATAGTACAGTATGGACGTCTTGATATGTTTTTGCTATATCCTGACGATTTTATTGGGCTATAAAGGCTGTTTGCTTATATCGATAAAGTGGAATGCAAACCCCTAATTACTGGAGGTCATGTTTTTGTAACGCCTGTGGTTATTAGGTATGGTCAGCCTGTATTACAGAACGCAATCAGTAACCATACATGAAGGCAACATATATTCTATCACCATAACACACTTCACAAATAATCATAAAAAATTTGGGGGTCTGCATCCCACTTTGCGATTTCAAGTTTAAGTAAATGACCTTAACAATTAGATTTTTTAAAATCAACTTGCTAGGATGTTTTTCAAAACTGAACAAAATCTGTTAGCTGCAAGAAGTAAGGAAAAGTACGACAGTACGTCCCTGTAGACATGGAAATTTACTGCATAGAGTGGTAACCATAGCTAGACGCCCTGTGGTCCAGCGGGTTAAGGTGCTCCAACCAGATGTGGTCCATGATGAAATTCAAGGACTGGTTAGAGTCTACTGTTGTCATACCGCTTAGGTAAGGGTGTAAGTGTTGTTATCTAACCCTAGGCCTCTACGCTCCTGTATGTCCTTGCTCTCAACAACTTTAAAAGGAACAAAGAGAATTGGGTCGCTGAGAAAGAAACTGCCACATCATCAACATCATTGTCATCATCATCACTATCATCATCATCATCATACGGCGCCACACACTATATAACTAGGCGTCCTCTTAACAGCCACCGCCTATACTGAATACCATGATCATTGTCATCATCATCATCATACGGTGCCAAACACCATATAAACAGGCGCCCGCTTAACACCCACCGTCCATGCTGAACATCATCATCATCATCAATGTCACCATCATACGGCGCCACATACCGATCACCAGGAGTCACCTAACCACCATTCAGAACTGGCTTGAGTGTATTTTTTTTTTTTTTTTTTTTTTTTAATGACATGGCGAGTCTAGGGGGAGGTGGGTTGACTAGGAAGGCATGTGAGCGAGGTGAAGGAGGGCAGAGGGAGGGAGAGACCGAGGATGTGATAAATGGATGGAGTGGAGAAGTTTGTGCGAGAGGGTGGTGTAAGATGGGGTCAGGGCAGCGAAATAGCTAGTGACAAGGCGACATGGAGGCGATTTGTTTGTTGTCACCCCCTAAGGGACTAAGGCGTCTGGATATACATAGATATTCGTGTAACTGGTGTAACAGGCAAAATAAATCGCTAAGGAAGAGGAAACACGTCTCCTATGCCGCCTACAAAATACGGTCCAATTTTCTCACTCTATCTCATTTCTCTTTACCTCGCTTTCTCACTTTATCTCACTCTGTCTCTCTTCCTCACTTCATCTCCTTCTACAGTATATATATATATAATCACTCTTCCTCACTCTCACCCCATCTCCCTCTCTTTTCACCTCGTCCTCTCACTCCATCTCTCTCGCTCACTCTTCTCACTCCCTCTCCTGTCATACTTATCCCTTCCCTCTGTCTTCACCTCACCCTCTCACTCTATCCATCACTCTATCGTGCAAGGGTGTTAAAAAATAAATGCTTCTCTCCACAACGCCTTGAAGAAAGAGACGCATGGGTGAACTTGCATATTTCATGTTTTTTACATCTCTCTCTCTCTCTCTTTTGCATACAATTCCCGTACCCAATTGACCTTGCCGATATAATGGTTAATGAGCTGGGGTAGTCTGGGTGGTCAAGCTGAGAGAGAGAGAGAGTCAGAACTCCTGTAACTTAAGGTTTGTTATTGCAGGATGAACAATGTAAAAGTCAGCACTCTTGTAACTTCATATGTTATTGCAGGATGAACTAGGGATACATTAGCCCTCTTGTAACTTATGATTTGTTACTGCAGGATGAACTAGGGATAATTCAGCCCTTTCTTCGTTCTTCCTAAATAAACACAAATTTCCTCTCAAAGATCTGTTTTTTTTGCAGGAGGAACAAGGTACATGGAAACACCCTACACTTCTTCATTGTCCTTCCTGTAGAAAAAAATAATGGCTTCGACTGGTGGTAGATAAATTACGCTTCTCTACTTGATTTCTTGTGTGTTGTGGGGACGGCTTAGGTTATCACTGTCTACCCTGCATCATATAGTCCTTGCCTGCTCCCACTGCCACACCAACGCCCACACCAGCAGACCGAGCCATTCTACCGGAACCAGAGTTGTCACTGTCTTCCCTGCATCATATAGTCCTTCCCTGTGTGTGTGTGTGTGTGTGTGTGTGTGTGTACCAGCAAACACCACCACACCCACAACAAGACCTTGGTACATAGCATTTCCTGAACTGTCCCTTCACCGCAATCGACTTCTGAAAGGTTAAGGGGAAAAAACAAGATAAAGCAAGAAAAAAACAAAACGAGGGCAAAACACGAGGGCTGGAGGGACACTGGAGGAGGCAGCAGGGGGGTATATAAAGGGAGACTCCCAGCAGATGTCACCAGTCTTCCCAAGGCATCGTAAGCGACAACATGCGTGCTCTCAGCCTCGTGGTAAGCTGGCAATAAGAGTCAGTAGGACGTAATCTTGGTGACACAGGAAGCCTCGTACTATATCTTCGTTAGCGATTTATCTTGCAATATTCTCTTCTGTTAGCCACGTCGTTTACCGCTTAACATCTCTTCCTTAGCGATTTGTCTTGCAAGTATACCTTAATATTCTACACAACTAGACTAAATGAGAAATCTAACACTATGCTAGGTATTAAAATTTATTAGGTCAATAGGTAGGTAAGCCTCTAATTAATTACCACCTGTTCTGAGACTCAGGGGAAAGGGAGGGGAAGGCCGAGGATGAGATGAGGGATGGAGTAGAAAGGTATATGACAGTGGGCTGTAAGCTGTGGGGAGGGCAACGAAATGGCAGGGAACTGGGGGACAGAGCGTATGTGTATGTGAGTGAGGTGGACGGGGAAGGGGGAAGGGGAGACCAAAGATGAGATGGAGGGATGGAGTAGAGAGATATGTGAGAGAGATGGGTGTAAGTTGGGGGGAGGGCAGCGAAATGGCAGGGGACAGGGCAACATGGAGAAGATTTGTTTGTAGCCACCCCATACGGGATTAAGGCGTCTGACTATCAATATACAGATAGAGAGATAGATAGATAGGTAGGCAGGTAAGTTGGTGGGCAGGCAGACAGACAGATAGATAGATAGATAGGCTGACAGGTAAGTAAGTAGGTGGGCAGACAGACAGGTAGATAGGAACTTGTGCAATTTAGGAGAAACTGAAGGACCAACATCACTTCATTCTGTGGCAAACTCTGGCTGGTATAGTTTGTTTTCATCTGAGGGCACTGGTCAAATCTCACACTTTAAACACTGTGGCCCGTATTCTCTATGGAAGCCGCGTAACACCTTTTCCTGAGCGATTTATTTGGTTTATTACACCTTACCGTCCTGTGTTATATATAAATCCTGACGACATTGCCATACTCCGCCAAAATAGCGTACAAAAGGATATTAACCAACACATCCAAAACTAAATCGCCATGGATGGGGTGTTAGGGAGCCTCCGTACCTGACGAGAATACAGCCTAAGTCATGGTTAGGTAAAATTCGATTAAGTTATGTTATGAGGGAGAAACACGTCTCCTTGGTTCCTAGTCAAATCTTCCCAGTAGAGCAATATGATGATTACGTATGGCCATCAACTGGTCACGCAGCCAGTCAAATAAATTGGTACGAACTAGTCTCCTTGGTTACTAGTTAAATTTTCCCGATAATGAGATTACGCATGGCCATGAACTAAGCATGCAACCTGACAGATTAACAGTACTTATGAAATACAGGCCACTGCTGTGTACTTCACGGCATTCACCTCTGTCACTGGGCACTCACGCTGCAAGTGTGGTGGGGGATTTCAGTGCACAGAGAGGCGTGGGCAACCAAACACAGACGAGATGTAGGTAGTTAGAAAAAAAAAAAAAAAAAAAAAAAAAAAGAATCCTGGACACGATGCAGTTCGTTTGAAAAAAAGGAAAAAATCTTTGATAAAATATAGTTGGTTCGAAAAAAAATCCTTGACGAAATGCAGTTGGAAAAGAAAAAAAAAACTTCCGAGACGAGATGCAGTAATTCTTAAAAAATAATAATAATAATAACAATACTACTACTACTAATAATAACCTCATGTTCTGCTCACTCACCACAACCTTTCGCTTCCTCTGTTTTCTACGTTGATGCCATTTTTATTCCTTTAGACTAGAGTAGTTATTATTTTCTCCTTTTTAGTTTCTTCCTGCTATTTCTAGATGATTTTTATTTGCGTCTCAAACCTACCTCGTTACTGAAGGGGCGAGAAGTGGTGGGCGTACTGAGACTTTTTTTCTCTCTCTCTCTCAGGTGGTGGTGGCGGTGGCGATGGCGGTGCTGCTGGTGGCGGTGGAGGCGGCCCCGGGGTTTAAGAAGGGCGGCCACAGGAGCTACGGCCATGTCAGGTATGCGCCCACTATAGCAGCTACGGTCACGGTGTACAGCTGGGGTGGTGGATATACATGGGGAGATGAGTATACTTGGGGAGGTGGATATACCTGGGGAGGTGGATATACCTGGGGAGGTGGATATACCTGGGGAGGTGGATATACCTGGGGAGGTGGATATACCTGGGGAGGTGGATATGCCTGGGGAGGTGGATATGCCTGGGGAGGTGGTGTTTAAGTGGTTCGAGAAGTGGCCTGGTGTCTGAGAGAATGAACTTTGATCCTAGGTTGGGAATGGAGGTGGAGGCTAAGTACGTAGAGAGGTGATTTGTTCTAAAGACACACACACACACACACACACACACACACACACACACACACACACACACACACACACGTATGTGTTATAAATGAACGATGAAGGAGCTATTTTACATTCTGCTAATGAATATTTTGTTGTCTGAATCAACCCCTACACTATGCCAGCCTTTACCCACTGCCACCCTGCCTCACCCCCTCTTCTGCCTATACCCACAGACACGTGCCAGTGGTGGTGAGGAAGCCAGTGGTCGTGCACAAGCCAGTGGTGGTGCACAAGCCAGTGGTGGTGCACAAAGCCGCCGTGGTGCACAAGCCTGTCATCTCACACGGTTATGGTGGTTATGGTGCACATCATGGCGTTGGCTACGGCTATGGCAAGTGATGGTAGTGAGCATGGTGGCATCTGGTAATAAAGACTACTAGTAAAGAGTAACGGAGTGATGGTGTGCATAGAATTCCACCTGTTTTGATAGATCTGGAAATAAAATAAATAAATAAAGATCGAGGTTGTGGTGTTTTTTAATGGAAGAAAGAAGGAACCAAAGGCCAGGCTGATGTACTAAGGCTATGGCAAGCGATGATAGCATGTATGATGAAACCAACATATTAATACTAATAATGAATAATAAAATACTGCTATACATATACTTCCCCTAATTTTGATTTTTGAGTGACCTAGAAAAAAAAATGTGAGGTATCAAGATCATGGTGGCAGTTATGGTGATTATGGTTGTCATGGTAACAGTTATGGTGGATTATGGTTGTCATGGTAACAGTTATGGTGGATTATGGTTGTCATGGTAACAGTTATGGTGGAGATTATGGTTGTCACAGCCAAAACTAAATCGCCAAGGAAGAGATGCTAGGGGAAACGATAATGTCGAGGGAGCAACCACAAGGAAGGCAAAGGGAAGGCTAAGAAAGTGCTGTTGGTTTGATATTACCCAGCCATATCCTAACTAAATCGCCCAGGAAGAGATGTTAGGGAGCTTCCTTACCTGTCCCATACTCTCCTTAATTTACCTGGCTTCCTTACACCTTTTCCTGAGCAGTTTTGTACAGATTAATATTATCTTGAATGTTATTTATTTATGAGAGAAGAGGGTGTGAGTTGGGGGGAAGGCGGCGTAATGGCAGGGGACAGGGCGACACGGAGATGATTTGTTTGTGGCCACCCCTTACGGGATTAAGGGGTGTGGCTATAAACAGACAGAGACAGACAGATAGACAGAAAGACGTTACTAATGCAATCTCAGTCAACCCTAAAAACATGTGCGTTGCATTACAGAGAATATGGAAGTGTAATAAGCAAAATAAATCGCAAAGGAAAAGGTGTTCTACCGTCTGCATTAATGAGAATATGGGGGTGTAATAAGCAAAATAAATCGCTAAGGAAAAGACGCTCCAACATATGCATTAAAGTAAATATGGAGTGTAATAAGCAAAATAAATAGCTAACGAAAAGGTGCTCTAACATATGCATTAAAGGGAATACTGAGGTGAAATAAGCAAAATAAATCGCTATAAGAAAGGGTGCTCTGACATATAATTTGCACTGAAAAGAATATAGATGTGTAATAAGCAAAATAAATTGCCAAGGAAAAGGTGCTCCAGTTCTAACACCTCCGCCCAGATGGCCTGCGGTCCTTTTGCTGTTTATTTCACATTACGCAGAGACAGACATGAATGGATCTTGAATTTGCCTCTGTTATCTTGTTTTTTATTTTGTCTTGGAGGGAACAATCTTGCGGACTCCTGGCTTTTGGTTCCTTCTTGCATTAAAAAAAAAGAAAAAAGAAAGAAAGATAGATAGAAAAAGAGACAGTGCTACGGCTCTACATCGCTTCCTTACCTTCATGAGGAGAATCACTCTCGTTGGTGTAGTGGTGAGTTTGTAGAGTCGCCGGGGGGGGGGGGGCAAGGAGTCACCATACCGTCACTTCTTTGCTACCAGGTCCCCTCCTGTGGGTGGTAGGGGACGGGTTACCAGGAGGTGAGGTTGGCAGGGGTCGTGGGTGGTAGGGGAGGTGATGGCAGGGGTGACGCTGGCAGAGGTTGTGGGTGGTAGGGGAGGGGATGGCAGGGGTTGTGGGTGGTAGGGGAGGGGATGGCAGGGGTTGTGGGTGGTAGGGGAGGGGTTTGCAGGGATGACGTTGGCAGGGGTTGTGGGTGGTAGGAGAGGGGTTAGCAGGGGTTATGTTGGCAGAGGTCGTGGGTGGTAGGGGAGGTGATGGCAGGGGTGACGTTAGCAGGGGATGTGGGTGGTAGGGGAGGGGTCAGCAGGGGTTGGAAGGGGTTAATAGAGACGCAAGTATGAGTATCTTCTCCAAGTCTAACGAATACATACTGTAAGGGACAAATCGAACCATCTGAAACACGCACGGGTACATGCAGGGATTTCACTGTATTTCGCCTTTAGTTAATTTTGTTCAGACGGAATGGAGAATAAAATTGTTTCCCTGACTACACACTGATTACGGCAGGGCAGGGCAAGGTAGGGTAGGGTAGGATAGGGTAGAGTAGGGTAGGGTAGGGTAGGTAGGGTAAGGTTGGGTTGGGTTGAGTTGGGTTGGGTTGGGTTGGCTAGGGTAGGGTAGGGTAGGGTAGGGTAGGGTAGGGTAGGGTAGGGCAGGGCAGGGCAGAAAGAGCTAGATGAAGAGGGTCAGTGTGGGGTAACAGGAGCAAATCCAGCACTTGCGTCACCAATCTGAAGAGGTTAATTCATCATGGTTGTGTAAGCTTTAATTATGTATAGCCCACTACCTTGATGTATTGCTATCAGGTAACCACACTAAGAGAAAAGCTGACTGATTTCTTGTAGCCCAGGAAACCAATTACAACTCTGTGATCACCTCGTACTCAACCAGATGTGGCCCATAGGTTTTTAATGTGAGTGTTTGGGGGTTTACTGTTTACAAAATGCCGCTCATGTTACAGCGACTGGTCATGTCTTTAGCCTAACCAGGACAGCCACACTCCTGCTGCGGCAATACAGAACTGAATGGCATTGATTTCTGGTCATTCTGCGGGCTCCCTGTTCTGAACCGGAGATCTGAGCTTATTAATTCCTTCAGTATAAAAACTATATATATTATCTATCTATCCATCCACCTATCTATCTATCTATCTATTCATCCATCCATCTATTTATCTACCTATTCATCCATCCATTTATCTATCTATCAATCTCTTTCAATCAATCCATCCATTATTTATCTACCAATTCATCCATCCATCTATTTACTTATTTATCTATCTATCTATCTATCTATCTATATGTCACGGACGTGCCATAAACACACCCATACTTACGTCCATCACATCAGTTCTGAATGAGATGGCCATGGTATGTATTCAATATGGACAGTGGGTATTGGTGCTCAAGCAGTGATAAGGGAAGGTGTGTAGGAGTATCTGTTGGCCGTACAGATCTACACGGAACGGACTGATCTCCATCCAGTGTGATAAGAAAACAAACCAGGACAAATCACAACAAAACCAGGTAATACTTTGGGCTAACCTGTTTTGTGCTGACGTTTCTGAGAACAAAACATTCCAAGCTACGCCAATCCATCGCTTGACCAGAAAAACTACTCAAGGGTAACATATCACTATATTTTTATGCTGAGTCAAATGGCAGTAGCATGACCTCTTCTCTAAAATATTAGTCAATCACTTCCCTGTATTGGTCCTCAGTACATTCCTCTACTTTTGGTGTAATTCGTGTAATACTTTTTAAACTACTCAAGGGTAACACATCACTATTTTTTTATGCTGAGTTAAATGGCAGTAGCATGACTTCTTCTCTAAAAATATTCGTCAATCACTTCTCTGTAATGGTCATCAGTCGTTCCTCTACGTTTGGTGTAATTCGTGTAATACTTTTTAAAACTACTCAAGGGTAACACATCACCCTATTTTTTCTATACTGAAAAAGTCAAATGGCAGAAGCATGACCTCCTCCCTAAAATGTCCGTCAATCACTTTCCTGTATTGGTCCTCAGTCATTCCTCTACGTTTGGTGTAATTCGTGTAATACTTTTTTCCACAACGTAGCTAACACACAGACACACTGAACCAAACGTTGCCAACACAGACACAGGAAGTCAAACCCGTAACGCCTGACTGACGCGCGGCTGTAAAAAAGTGGTGGTGGTGGTGGTGGTCGGGATGGGGAGGGGTTAACCTGGATCGTAGTGGAGAAGGGTGACTACAGACAGGTGAGGAAGGTCGCTGATTACGCAAGAACAGGTGTAAAAAACAAGGTGTGGCGTGTTGTGGTAGATATGATGACTTCCTTATATCTACCTTCACTTGTCCCCCCCCCTCCCTATCTACCTTCCCCTCCCCTCCCCATCCCTCACAGATTCCGCCTTCTCCCCACGCCTCCCCTGCCCCATACTTCTTTCCTACCCTTACCGACTCTACCAATCCCCCTCCCCCTTTCCCTTCCCTTCCCTCCTCTCCCCTGTCCCTTCCCTCTTCTCCCCTTTCCCTCCCCTACCCTCCCAACTATAAAAACTGCACCAGCAAAACTATTGTGCGCGAACTCACAAAAAATATACGCACCCAACCATTTGCAATAAATAAAATAAACTGTCTCCATGCAAGCTAAGAGACTGGTGGTAGTAGTAGTAGTGGTAGTAGTAGTAGTAATAGTAGCACCGCAGCAGTAGTAGCAGCAGTAGTAGTAGTAAACACACAGAAAGACAGTCAATAGATAAGCCGTACCGGTACACTTTAAAAATCGGAATGTAGTGACTGAGGAGAGTTCACAACAGCCCCCATTCAAAAGACAGTTTACAAAATAGTCCACATCATTCAGTTTTACCAAGATTTTAATATATTAGACAGGCATACCCTAAAGTAGGTAGTTAAGAGGAAGTTATAAAAGTAGGTGGAATTTCAAGCATTTTAATATTACAGGTTACTAACGAATACCTTACTCAATTACCTTACAGAAGCAGGTAACAGTAATCATGACGTTACTGTGTTTATTATGCAGTTACACATCATTTATTATATTATTTCTACGCAAACTTGGCCCAGAGATTTGTCCTTTTGCAGTTTATTTTACGTAGCTCAGTGGTAGCAAAAGGTAATGCTACAGGTGTACATCTTTTCCATGGCACTTCATCGTGACTAGCATCATACTCTAGTTTTAATTTCCTGTTGCAATTAAGGCTTCAAGGTGGACTGACAGCACTTTTAGACCAAGGTAAAAATATTATAGTACCGTACCAACCTGTGGGCTTCTAGGAAATTTTATGTGACTAAACCCATCTAAGGGAATGACTGACAAAAAATTAAATATCTTGGCTGGAGGATTTTTTTGATGCTCCCATCCCCCCCAACGTCTAAGAAGTGTTGACCATATTATTATGAGATTCACTGCTCGTTTCGCTCACTCGCACCCCAAGCACGTATCCAGACCAGCATCAATATGAAGTAAAATATCGCAAAACTGACTCGTGTACGCCCCAATTACCATTAAATAATTTTGGTACTGACAGACACACAATCTTCCCAAAACCTGACGAATATATATGGGAAAAATCGAAACAATCTGAAACACGCACTGGTAGGGCCAGGGTTTTCACTACACGTCGCTAGTTGTAATCATTCTTCAGACGGAATTGGGAAGAGACGAGACAATACCGTTTTTACTCAATTTGATCCTGATTTTCGTCCTTTTGCTGTTTATTTCACATAGTTAAGTGGCAGAAAAACATTGCTACGGCTCTACACCCTTTCCATAGCACTTCTTCGTGACTAGGCCGGGATATGATGGAAGAGTATATGCTGGAGTGAGTATGCTGGAATGAAGAAATGTAGTTAAACTGATATAAGGCTGAAGAGTATATATCCATAGCACTTCTTCGTGACTAGCACCATACTGATCTGTAGGTGAGTCCCATGATGGAAGAGTCTGTGATGGAATGAGTATGAAAGAATGAGGGAAGAAAGGTTTGAGTTGAAGAAGAAATTAGGTGGAAGAGGAATGAAGGAGTGTACATGAAATGGGATCAGGTGGAAGAGTTGATGCTGGAATGTGAGTGGAGGTGGAATGATGGAGTGTACCTGAGATGGCATTAGGTGGAAGAGGTGATGGTGGCATGTGTGTTGGGTGGAATGAAGGAGTGCAGCTGAGGGGGGATTAGTCTAGGAGGAAGAGTTGATGGTGGAATGGGAGTAAAGGTGGAATGATGGAGTGTGGCTGAGAAGGAATTAGGTGGATGAGGTGATGGTGGAATGGGAGTGGAAGTGGAATGAAGGAGTGGAAATGATGAGGGATAGACTGAGAATGATTGATGGCAGGTCTATTGATGGTAGATTGAACGACATACATCATACTACTGTTTCTCTCTCTCTCTCTCTCTCTCTCTCTCTCACACACACACACACACACGCCATAGTTGACATTCTACCAGTTTTTGTGTCGGTTTTTTTTTTTTTTTTTCTTGGCTTGTTATTTGCAGTTTATCATCTATCGCACGCGAGAGAGAGAGAGAGAGAGAGAGAGAGAGAGGTACAGTATGTTCTTTTTTTGGTCTTGTTTTTGTTGTTGCTGTTGTAGAAGGCCATGTGTTTGTGTTTTTTGTTTGTTCCCATCAACCTTCATTACCTTATGCGTATCCCCCCCTTCTCTCTCTCTCTCTCTCTCTCTCTCTCTCTCTCTCTATTGTTGTTGTTGTTCTTCTTCTTCTTCTTTTCCTCCTCCTCCTCCTCCTCCTTTTTCTTCTCCTCCTCCTCCTTCTTTTTCTCTTTTCTCTTCTTCTTTTCTCCTTCTTCTCCTTCTCCTTCTGTCAGCACATAACAAAATTTTCACATACTCTGCTCACCCTCCACCCCATAAGCTAAAACACACACACACACACACACACACACACACACACACACACACACACACACACACACATACACACACACCAATTTCCTTCCTTCCTACATACATCACTCTCATTACCAGTCCTTTCTTCCTTTCTTTCTGTCTTCCTCTCCATCCCTCTTCCTTCATTTTCTTTGCTGTTGTCCTTTGCTTCCCTACTTCCTTCATTTTCCTTCTGTCTGTCTTTCTTTCCTTCCCTTCTCCTTCATTTCCCTCCTTTTGTCTTTCTTTCCTTTCCTATTTATTTCATTGTCCTTGTCTTCATTTCCTTCAAAACTTCATTTTCTTGGTCTTCCTTTCCTTCCCTCTTCCTTCAATCCTCTTTTTGTCTTCCTTTCCTTCTCTACTTCCTTCATTTTTCGTTGTCCTTCCTTTCCTTCCCTACTTTCTTACATTTCCTCTTTTTGTTTTCCTTTCCTTCACTTTCCTTCTTTCCTGTCTTCATTTCCTTCTATTTGTCTTCTTTTTCTTTCCTACTTCCTTCATTTCTTCTTTGTCCTTCTTTCCATCCCTACTTCCTTCATTTTCCTTATTCCCTGTCTTCATTTCCTTTCCTACTTCCTTCATTTCTTCTTTGTCCTTCCTTTCCATCCCTACTTCCTTCATTTTCCTTATTCCCTGCCTTCATTTCCTTTCCTACTTCCTTCATTTCTTCTTTGTCCTTCCTTTCCATCCCTACTTCCTTCATTTTCCTTATTCCCTGTCTTCATTTCCTTCCCTACTTCCTTCATTTCTTCTTTGTCCTTCCTATCCTTCCCTACTTCCTTCATTTCTTCTTTGTCCTTCCTATCCTTCCCTACTTCCCTCATTTTTCTGTCCTTACCAACACCGTATTTCATTATCTTCACTAGTTCCTTCTTTCTTTTCGCTTCCTCCTTCATTCGTTTCTTTCCTTCGTTCCTTCATCATCATCTTTCTCTCCCCAAGTCCCTTTTCTCTCTTTCCTTCCTTCAATATCACCATCTTCCTTCATATCTCCTTTATTCTTTACCCAAGTCCCTTTTCTCTCCTCCTCCTCCTTCCCTCCTCCATCATCGCCATCTTCCTTCATGACTCACTCTCTCTCCAAGCCCAATTTCTCTCCTTCCTTCCTTCATTATCGCCATCTTCCTTCACACCTCATTCATTCTCCCTCCAAGTCCCTTTTCTGTCTTTCTCCTCCTTCCTTCCTTCCTCCATTATAGTGATTTTCCTTTACACCTCACTTACTCTCTCTCTCTCCCAAGTCCCCTTTTTTCCTCTCCTTCTCACCATCTTCCTTTATGCCTCACTCATCTCTCTCCAAGTCCTTCTCTCCTGCTCCTCCTTCCTTCTCTCCTCCCTCCCTCCCCTTCTTTCTTCCTTCCTTCGTTCCTTCTCCTCAATTATTGCCTACTCGTTCCTTCCATCCTGTAAATATCCTTCCTTTTCTACTCCCTTTTCCCTCCTTCCTTCCTTCTTTCTAATTTATCTTCCTTTTCCTTTCCTTTCCCTTCCTTGATCTTTCCTTTCATCAGTATTCATTATTAACCTTCCTTCCTTCTCCTATGTAGTCTACATTCTTTCTTACTTCCATTTTTCCTCGTATGTCCCTCCTCCTTTCCCTCTCCTTCAATCCTCTCTCTCTCTCTCTCTCTCTCTCTCTCTCTCTCTCTCTCTCTCTCTCCATTTTCTCATAAATTTCTAAAACCGGTGGAAAAGAGAAAATCCTCAGCGTCTTCTTTCAACAGCCATATCTCTGTCACTTTAAACGCAACGGAAAAAGCCAGTGCCCGTCCAATTCAAATTCAAACGAAAATTAACGGCCGTAACGAAATCAAGCAGCGATGAATCTCTCCGTAACGTCATCCTCGTGCAATACCCTTCAAAAAACAGTCCAGCTTTTTTTTTTTCTTTTCATCGTTTCATAGTTTTTCATGCTCTATTTTTTCCCGAGGGACAAGAGGATGCCAAGCACGGGAATTTGGCATTAAGGGTCATTTTCCGGCAGGGGGATTATAGGAGGGTCGGCCATTGGTGCTCCCTCGACGCTCATTCGCAGATCTGTGCCGGGAATGGTCAAGCTCCGCCCCCTTATATTCCCTTCACGGTACTGATTGGCTTGCAGTTGCCATGCTTCGCCGGTGTCCAAATTGATGAGGATATTTTCACATATCCATACCTCCTAACTGCCTAGAAATCTGTAAATATCCGTCTAAAACCTTGAAGACATTGATGGTTAAGGAGAAGAGGGAAAGTGCTTGAGGGAAAGACGTTAAATAAGAGGAACCGCACGAGACGGCAAGACTGGTGGAAATCAATGTCGGGAATCCTGGAATCTCCGCCCACTTCCCGTCCGCAGCCAATCAGCGCCCTCCGCCCGACAGGTGAAGGTAAACAAAAGAGATATTAATTTGATCCTTAAATATCCCTCAAGGTAACACCCATCGGCGATTATCTTACCCTTCAGACAGCCAAAAATGGATTAATGTGATGGATGAGAGGGGAAAGAAAGTCCAGAAAGGGGTGAGTAAAGGTGAAAAATGTCCATGAAAAGGACGTCATCCGGCGGAACTAAAAGCCCGCGAAATGCTACCCCCTCCTTCCTCCCCCCCAAAGCTGTGATGGAGGAGGCCTGACGGAGGGTGGAGGTATCGGGCGTCCTCAGTGTCTCCGTTGACATCGCGACAACCCCGACACGAGGGAAGGAAGGAAGGAAAAGGCGAAGGAAGGAAGGAATCAAGGAAGGAAAAAGAATAATACGAGGAATAGGCAAGAGGAATCCTGCACTCTTCATCCTCTTGCTTGTGTGTTTTTATTTTCCTAGCCCGACTTCAAATCAACGGTTACACCTGTCGGAATTCAAAATCATCCGTTATTCCGTTTGATTTCGAATTAAAAATCACCCGATATTCTAGTTGGCTTGAAACCCGTTAATCTTGGACTCCAAAGTCATCCGTTAATCACGTCCAGTTTCGTAATCATGGGACATTCTTACCTGACTTCAAAATCGCCCGTTATTCTTCTCCGATTGTAAAAACAAGTTATTCTCAACAGACTTCAAAACCATCCGTTATTCGTGTATAAAATCAACCGTTGCTCTTGTGGGATTTCGAAATCACTAGCGATTCTTTTCCGAGGTTTTAAAAAATCACCCGAAAGAATGCTGTAAATTATGATAAAACACTGCCATACCCGCCACTAGAAATTTACCAGAATTATATCCATTGTTTGTTTGTTTTTGGTCATCTCTCGGACCGAAAAAGGAAGACGAAGAAGTGAAGATTACGAGGGAAGCCGGAAGAAGAACCACTGCGCCAAGTCTCTCCCTTCAATCGTTTCGCGGCAGTTTCGTCATCTCGTCACCTTCTTCGTCGTATTCGCCATCTTCCTCGTCGTATCGTCATCTTCATCGTCTCTTCTTCTTCTTCATCGTCTCTTCATCTCCGTCTCCCTACCATCGTCCTCATCGTCTCGTCTTTTCCCTCGTCATTTTCGTCTCCCACGCGACATGGAGGACGAGAAGGTAAGCTTGAGATGTTTGGAATTAAGTTTTTTTCTTTCCCTTCAGGTAGATAGATAAATAAAGATAGATAAACATGCAGACAGACAGATAGATACCCCAGCGTTATATCCACATGGTTAGGGCTGTTAGGGCGGGGTCAAGATGTAGGGAACTTGAATGTTACGTGAATCTTACATTTCTCTTTTTTCACTACAGTCGGCTTTTTTTTTTCTTTTTTTTTTTTCCAGAAAAGCACTAAGCCACTCTCCTAACTGGGATACTAAGTGGAGAAGTATATGAAAGATAGGGGTGTGAGCTGGGGGGAGGGCAGCGAAATGGCATTGTACAGGACGACATGGAAGCGATTTGTTTGCGGCCACCCCTTATGGGATTAAAGCGTCTGCCAATAGATAGACAGATAGGTAGATAGATATAGATAGATGGATAGATAGATAGATGGATGGATAGATAGATAGATAGATGGGTTGTATGAAATTCAATCCGCCTTATTTATTATGCAGGAATGAATTATCTTAGTTACTTTCTAAATGAACTCTCGAGTCCTACATCTCGTCAGTTACGGAAGCTCCCCTAACACCTCTTCCGTAACGATTTATATGTAGATATAGCTGGTTATTTTTTTCTTTCCACGTTATGTATGTGAAGTGGGGCGATATTAGAAGAATTTACATAACACAGATGGGGACAGTAAGGTGTAATAAGGAAAACAAATCACTCAGGAAAAGGTGTTAGAGAGCTTTCTTATCCGGCGAGAATACGGGCCCTTGCCATCACCTAAGCTGCAAGGGGTTAGGAATATTTGTGGGGTTAGAACAAACGCACTACAGACATGCTCCTCATATTTCTCCATCTGTGCTCCCCCCCCCCCTACGTTTTTCACCCTCATCTCATCCTTAGGTGTGAAAAGAAGGACGATTTTTTTTTTTTTTACGTTAGGTTGCGCTGACGGTTTCTGGCAGACGATTAACCCCTTGGATCTGACGGTGTGAATTTTCTCAGTTTACCCAGGCTGACACCAGATAATTTTATGCAACTTATGATGGACAGTTTGTGGCGAAGGGGTTAATGGTGGCGCTATCTTGCTTTTCAATGCACAGAAGAATCCACACTCTTGAAGTCCGCAAAGTTGTTCTATCTAAAGGAAAAAAGTACATAAATAAATAAAGGAGGAGGGGAAGACAAGAGAGCCAAATTCAAGATCCGTTCATTTCGACAAGCCTGGACACATTGCGTTTAAAAGACTGGATGTCATAGGCAGGGGAAATACTCACAGAGGAAGACAGTTCCATAGTTGGCCTGTTGCATAAATAAATGGCTGAAAGTATCAGTTAAGTCTTACAGCTAAGTCTAACATTTACAGAGATGATTAGAAAAGGGTTGAGTTTGCAGCCACAAGGCTACTATGCGCCCGCCGTAGTGGTGGAGGGATGCACGCAGTAAATTCAGAAGTGCAGTGACCATGGAAGAAGGAAAAGTAAGAGATAAAGATGCAACAGTGTGGCAAAGGGAGAAAGGCTGAAGGGAGTCACTAACAAAAGGGGAGCTGGTATGAAGAAAAGCCTTTGACTCCATCCTGTTGCGAAGAGCTGCATATGGGTAGCCGGCCCACAAATGTGAGCTGTAATCCACACTGGGGCGAATAAGGTCCGTGTACAAAGTCAATGGTCGTGCAGGGGTAAAGGAAGGCACGAAGTCGACTTGGCACACTTGTTCTTTTGGACGCGAATTTTGCAAGAGGGGTAGCCTAGCGTGATCTTTCCATGACAGGTCCCGAGAGAAGGATACCCCAAGGAAATTCAGGAACGATGAAGGGTGGAGCTCTGTTCTCTGAATAGTAAAAGAGACACCCAAGGAAGATTTTGGCAGGTCGAAATGTGATGGAATTGAATTTTTGCTACATTAGAGGAGCAAGGTTACTTTCACCCCAATCAGAGCCCAGTCAGAAATTAGGTGTGCCACGGCCTCATCCCGTGACTGCTGACGTAACTCGTTCAAAAAGTCTATCCTGCTGTTCAGAAAGTCTACCCTGCTGTTCAGAACGTCTATCTAGCTGTTCTAGAAGTCTATCCTGCTGTTCAAAGTCTATTTAAAAAGTCTACTCTGCTGCTCAAAGTCTATCCAGCTGTTCAAAAAGTCTATCCTGCTGTTTAACAAGTCTACCCTGCTGTTCAATGCCTATCCTGTTGTTCAAATAGTCTACCCAGCTGTTCCAAAAGTCTATCCTCAGGCGAAGCAAATAATCTGGAAACAGCAAGAACAGAATGGAAAAATACGTAATGGGAGTGAAGAGGTACAGTTGGGGACAGGAATATCGCTTCGCATTTTGACCGAAGAATTACGAAGCTCTTACACAACATTCTGAAAAGGCTGTTGGCTTTTGAGGGTAGCATCACTAATCTCCAAAAGTCACTGTTCATTGTTTTGCTGTTTATCGTAAGGCAGTGGAGCGATATTAGTCCGCAATAGTTCGTCTTTTAGGGGCATCTCGAAACGAACAGATCTTGATTTTGTCTCTCTGTTATCTTGTTTTTGTTTTATTTAAAGGGAATAATCTTAAGGGCTTCTGGTCTTTGGTTCCTTCTTCCTTGCATAAAAAAAAAGAAAATCATTACCGCCAGACAGACAGTGGAGAGATGAGACAGAGAAGTTTGCAGTTAAAACGTGGCAGTGATTGGCTAGGTAAAGGAATTCGTGGAAAAGGTTGGGGGAGGCCTTTGTTCAGGAGCGGACTTGCAATGGCTGATGATGATGATGATGATGATGTTGTTGATGATAATAATGATGATGTTGCTGTTGATGATGATGATGATGATGTTGTTGTTGTTGATGATGATGATTTTGTTGATGATGATGATGATGATGATGATTTAGTTGTCGATGATGATGATGATGATGATGATGATGTTGTTGTTGTTGATGATGATGATTTTGTTGTTGATGATGATGATGATGATGATTTAGTTGTCGATGATGATGATGATGATGATGATGTTGTTGTTGTTGATGATGATGATGATGATGATGATGACACTTGTACACCTTAGCGCATTCAGGCTTACCCATTCACCCCGATGACGCTTAAAATCCTACTCGGCCTATCATCAGACGGTTTTTCGTCTTATGACAGACCTGCTGATCTGGAGGGGTTATAAAGGGTTTAATTAGGCCATTATCTTTAGCCAGACGCCTTCATTCCGTACGGGGTGGCCACAAACAAATCGCCTCCATGTCGCCCTGTCCCCTGCTATTTCGCTCACCTTCCCCCAACTTACACACCCCTCCTCTCTCATATACCTATCTATTCAAACTGGCTACAGATGGATAGATAGACAGACAGAAAGACACAGATAGACAGACAGACAGACAGACGGATAATCTCGGTGACGTCAAAAATAAAAAAAAATAAAAACGAGAAACCGTGGCTGTACATCCCTCCTGTGGCACTTCTTCGTGACTAGCATCATATTCTGGTGTTTCTCTATTGCTATAACTCAGTACTCAAAACTTACACCCTCTTTGTGGTGCTTCTTCGCGACTAGCATCATATTTTAGTGTTAACCTATTACTATAACTCAGCATTCAAGACTAACACCCTTTCTGCAGCACTTCTTCGTGACTAGCGTCATACATTCAAGACGGAGGGATGACAATTTAAGGCCAATGTAAAGAGAACAGAGTATAGCACTGTCCCGACCATGATTGGGTTGTTATTATTATTATTATTATTATTATTATCATTAGTCATTATTATTATTATTATTATTATCATTAATTATTTATTATTATTATTATTATTATTATTATTATTATTATTATCATCATTATTTATTTATTATTATTATTATTATTATTATTATTACTAGTAGTAGTAGTATTACTAATACTATTGCGAAAGATGAACAGAGGAAGGAAAATAAATAAATTTAAAATGGTACCAGTATTATCACTTGTATGACACTCTGCGCCCTAACACTGTTTCATAGGCGACTTATTTTGCTTATTACACCTTACTGTCCTTCTCTGTGTTCCTTAAATTATTCCAATATCGCCATACTCTGCATAGGTAACGTGCAAAGGGATATTAACCAGCCACGTACCAAAATAAATCGCTAAGGGAGGCTGCTTTCCAAAAATAATCGCTAACGAAGAAGTATTTGGGAGCCTCCTTACCTGAAATAAATCGCTAAGAGAGAGGTGTTTGGATGCCTCCTTGCCAAAAATAAATCGCTATGGGAGAGGTGTTTGGGAGGCTCATTACCAAAAATAAATCGCTAAGGGAGAAGTGTCTGGGAGCCTCCTTACCAAAAATAAATCGCTAAGGGACAGGTGCTTGGGAGCCTCCTTACCAAAAATAAATCGCTAACGGAAAGGTGTTGGGAAGCCTCCTTACCAAAAATAAATCGCTAAGGGTGAGGTGTTTGACAGCCTCCTTACCAAAAATAAATCGCTAAGGGAGAGGTGTTTAAGAGCCTCCTTACCAAAAATAAATCGCTAAGGGAGAGGTGTTTGGGAGGCTCCTTACCAAAAATAAATCGCTAAGAGAGAGGTGCTTGGGAGCCTCCTTACCAAAAACAAATCGCTAAGGAAGAGATGCTTAGAACCTCCTTACCTTCTCCGTGTTCCCTAAATCATTCTACTACGGCGTCTGCTATAGGTAACGTGCAAAAGGATATTAACCAGCCATATCCAAAAATAAATCGCTAAGGGAGGGGTGCTTGGAAGCCTCCTTACCAAAAAATAAATCGCCAAGGGAGAGGTGTTTGGGAGCCTCCTTACCCAAGAATACGAATCCTAGTTGAATAAATCGCCCGTCGTCAGCTGGATTACAACAAGGGATAAGACGCAACGACGGAAGGCATGACAGAAGACGCAACGACGGAAGGTAGGAGAGAAGACGCAACGACGGAAGGTAGGAGAGAAGACGCAACGACGGAAGGTAGGAGAGAAGACGCAACGACGGAAGGTAGGAGAGAAGACGCAACGACGGAAGGCATGACAGAAGACGCAACGACGGAAGGCATGACAGAAGACGCAACGACGGAAGGCATGACAGAAGACGCAACGACGGAAGGCATGACAGAAGACACAACGACGGAAGGCATGACAGAAGTCGCAACGACGGAAGGCATGACAGAAGACGCAACGACGGAAGGCATGACAGAAGACGCAACGACGGAAGGCATGGCAGAAGACGCAACGACGGAAGGCATGACAGAAGACGCAACGACGGAAGGCATGACAGAAGACGCAACGACGGAAGGTAGGAGAGAAGACGGAACGATGCGAGATGTTTATTCTTGCTAACTCTGCACGTGTTTATTACCACTCGTTAAACATCTTCCACTGAACGAGAATCAGAAATAAACCGGTAAGGAAGAGGTGTTATGGGGCAGAATTAGAAATAAACCGGTAAGGAAGAGGTGTTACGGAGCAGAATTAGAAATAAACCGGTAAGGAAGGGGTGTTAGCAACGAAGCAGAATCAGAAATAAACCGGTAAGGAAGAGGTGTTATGGAGCAGAATCAGAAATAAACCGGTAAGGAAGAGGTGTAACGGAGCAGAATAAGAAATAAACCGATAAGGAAGAGGTGTTACGGAGCAGAATTAGAAATAAACCGGTAAGGAAGAGGTGTTAGTAGCGGAGCAGATTCAGAAATAAACCGGTAAGGAAGAGGTGTAACGGAGCAGAATAAGAAATAAACCGATAAGGAAGAGGTGTTACGGAGCAGAATTAGAAATAAACCGGTAAGGAAGAGGTGTTAGTAGCGGAGCAGATTCAGAAATAAACCGGTAAGGAAGAGGTGTTACGGAGCAGAATTAGAAATAAACCGGTAAGGAAGAGGTGTTAGCAACGGAGCAGACTAAGAAATAAACCGGTAAGGAAGAGGTGTTACGGAGCAGAATCAGAAAAAAAAACGCTAAGGAAGAGGTGTTATGGAGGAGAATCAGAAATAAACCGGTATGGAAGAAGTGTTAGAAGCGAAGCAGAATCAGAAATAAACCGGTAAGGAGGAGGTGTTAGAAACGAAGCAGAATCATAAATAAACCGGTAAGGAAGAGGTGTTACGGACCAGAATCAGAAATTAACCGGTAAAGAAGAGGTGTTAGTAACGGAGCAGAATCAGAAATAAACCGTATGGAAGAGGATTTGGTAACGAAGCAAAATCAGAAATAAACCGGTAAGGAGGAGGTGTTAGTAACGGAGCAGAATCAGAAATAAACCGGTAAGGAAGAGGTGTTACGGAGCAGAATCATAAATAAACCGGTAAGGAAGAGGTGTAACGGAGCAGAATCAGAAATAAACCGCTAAAGAAGAGGTGTTAGAAAGCTTCCTACAGCCATACCACAATACCGCCCATGGTCAGACTGAAGGGTTAATTTGACTAGTAACCAAGGAGACTCATTCCTCCCCCAAAACTACAGCTCATCTAAAAAACCATCCTGGAATAATCAAAATCGGCGCCAGAGAGAGAGAGAGAGAGAGAGAGAGTGCTATACCAGTTCTATACTCGTTAATTTTCAGTTATATTTATTGAGGTGATGGAGTACAGAAGCATGAGTGGGATAAGAGTGTCAGCATCAACCCCGGCATGATTGGGATAAGTCTGGTAGTCTATTTCCATTAACGCAAGGTGATCTGATGCAGGTGTGTTACAGGTGTCATGTTTATGCTGCTACACACACACACACACACACACACACACACACACACACACTAATATGTCGTAGCACCTGTATCACAACATACCGTACATACTCGTACATAAATACACATATATACACAATATAAACACACACACACACACACACACACACACACACACACACACACACACACACACACACACACACACTTCCCCTTGTCTAGATAAGGATTGCACTATACTTAATGCCACACAACATAACCATCAAAGAAAGAGTCATTGAAGCCTGAGTAAGAAAAAAGAAAGAAAAAGATAAAAAGAAAAACAAAAAGAAAAAGAAAACTGAAAAAGAAAAAGAAAGAAAACAAAAAGTAAATGAAAGAAAACAAAAGAAAAAGAAAGAAAACAAAAAGAAAAACAAAGAAAACAAAAAGAAAAACAAGGAAACAAAGAAAGAAAAAACAAAAAGAAAGAAATCAAAACAAAACGAGAAAGAAAAAAAAAGTCTTCAGTGGCCTCTACAAATCTAATAAAGTTAATTTTGATTTTTATATATTCGTTCAAAGTAATCCTATTTGTTGTGTTTCTTTTCTGCTTAATGTGTGGGATTACAGGCTTAGGACATGATAGGCCTAGGTGACTTGAGAGTGTGAGGGGGTGACGTGTGTGTGTGTGTGTGTGTGTGTGTGTGTGTGTGTGTGTGTGTGTGTGTGTGTGTGTGTGTACTGTTTATATCTGTGTGTATTTGCATGCATATGTATGAATATTGTGATTCTGATTTTACCGCATATTTGTGTGTGTGTGTGTGTGTGTGTGTGTGTGTGTGTGTTTATTTTTGTATTACTAGACGCCTAATCCCTGAGTTCATCCAATCTAACCACGATAAAAATTACTCTTAATCCCTCTCATCATCACACACCTCATTACCAACTCAAGTCATCCTTCCTCATGTTCCCTCCTCATTATACTTGCATCTTCATCTCGGTCTCCCTCTCCTTCTTCCACCTTCCCTCCCTACTGCCCTACCTCTCCACCTTCCCTTCCTTCTTCTCTCCTTCCCTTCGTCTCCCCACCAGACCTCACTCTACCCAATCTCTCTCACTGTCTCCTTCATTGCTTCTTTCTCCCTCTCTCTCTCTCTCTCTCACATTCCCTCCCTCCCTCCCTTCCCCCTACCCTCCCTCCATCTGTGTTTCTCCCTCCCTCCTCCCTTCCTCCCTCCCTCCCCTTGCCTAATAAGCCATAAGGGGCTGTGTTCAAGTTACAATGGGTCGTGAGCAGGGAACCCCACGCGGCACGAGCGTACACACAGGCAGGGGACAGGCAGGGGTGGATGGGAGAGGCAGGGGGGAGGCAGAGGCAGATGGGAGAGGCAGGGGAAGGGAAGATGGGAACGAGACAAATGGGGAGAGAAAGGAGGTAGAGGTTAAGCTGGGAAGAGGAAGGGGGAGGCGGGGGGAGGCAGGGGAGAGAAGAGACAGGGGAGACAAGGAGGGATGAGGGAGATGGAGACACAGATGGTGAGAGACTGGAGGTGGGGTGGGGGGTACAGCTGGAAAGGGGCAGGGATAGGCAGGGGAGAGGCAGGAGCGGCAAGGGGGAGGGAAGAAGGGCTGTGGAGAGACA